>NC_092384.1:14158538-14223559 GCF_030028105.1 Mobula birostris
GTCAAACATCTGAGGATCATGTGGGGAGTTATACTACGATGTTTCCCTAAGGTTTGCAGTCAGTACCTTTGAGTTAAATTGAAATGTATACTTCATTCATTGCTAAACAGGATTATGCTCTGAGAAAACAACTTTTTTGTTTGAATAACTGAGTGATGCAACAGGTGTCAAACATCTCAGGATAATGTGGGGAGTTATGCTATGTTGTTTCCATAAGGTTTGCAGTCAGTACCTTTGAGTAAAATTGAAATGTATACTTAACTTATTGCTAAACAACAGTTTGCTCTGAGAAATCAACTTTATTGTTTTAAATAACTGAGTGATAGAACAGGTGTCAAACATCTCAGGATCATGTGGGGAGTTATGCTATGATGTTTCCATAAGGTTTGCAGTCAGTACCTTTGAGTAAAATTGAAATGTATACTTCATTCAATGCTGAAGCACTGGATGCTCTGAGAAATCAACTTTTTTGTCTTGAATACCTAAATGATGTAACAGGTGTCAAACAGCTCAGGATCATGTGGGGAGTTATACTAAGAGGTTTCCATAAGGTTTGCAGTCAATACCTTTGAGTAAAAGTGAAATGTATACTTCATTCATTGCTAAACAAGATTATGCTCTGAGAAAACAACTTTTTTGTTTTGAATAACTGAGTGATGCAACAGGTGTCAAACATCTCAGGATCATGTGGGGAGTTATGCTATGTTGTTTCCATAAGGTTTGCAGTCAGTACCTTTGAGTAATATTGAAATGTATACTTCATTCATCGCTACTCAACATTATGCTCTCAGAAAACAACTTTTTTGTATTGAATACCTGAGTGATATAACAGCAGTCAAACAGCTCAGGATCATGTGGGGAGTAATATTAAGATGTTTCCATAAGGTTTACATTCAGTACTTTAGAGTAAAATTGAAGCTATACTTTTAGTGCCAAAGCACTGCATTCACAGAGAAATCAACTTTTTTGTCTTAAACACCTGAGTGATATAAATGGTGTGAAACATCTCAGGATCATGTTGGGAGTTATATTAAGATGTTTCCAATCGGTTTGCAGTCAGTACCTTTGAGTTAAATTGAAATGTATACTTTATTGAATGCGATTGCACTCTGTGCACCGAGAAATCAACTTTTTTATCTTGAATACCTGAGTGATATAATAGGAGTCAAACATCTCAGGATCATGTGGGGAGTTATGCTATGATGTTTCCATAAGGTTTGCAGTCAGTACCTTTGAGTAAAATTGAAATGTATACTTCATTCAATGCTGAAGCTCTGGATGCTCTGAGAAATCAACTTTTTTGTCTTGAATACCTAAATGATGTAACAGGTGTCAAACATCTCAGGATCATGTGGGGAGTTATACTAAGAGGTTTCCATAAGGTTTGCAGTCAATACCTTTGAGTAAAATTGAAATGTATACTTCATTCATTGCTAAACAAGATTATGCTCTGAGAAAACAACTTTTTTGTTTTGAATAACTGAGTGATGCAACAGGTGTCAAACATCTCAGGGTCATGTGGGGAGTTATGCTATGTTGTTTCCATAAGGTTTGCAGTCAGTACCTTTGAGTGATTTGAAATGTATACTTCATTCATCGCTACTCAAGATTATGCTCTCAGAAAACAACTTTTTTGTATTGAATACCTGAGTGATATAACAGCAGTCAAACAGCTCAGGATCATGTGGGGAGTAATATTAAGATGTTTCCATAAGGTTTACATTCAGTACTTTAGAGTAAAATTGAAGCTATACTTTTAGTGCCAAAGCACTGCATTCACAGAGAAATCAACTTTTTTGTCTTAAACACCTGAGTGATATAAATGGTGTGAAACATCTCAGGATCATGTTGGGAGTTATATTAAGATGTTTCCAATCGGTTTGCAGTCAGTACCTTTGAGTTAAATTGAAATGTATACTTTATTGAATGCGATTGCACTCTGTGCACCGAGAAATCAACTATTTTATCTTGAATACCTGAGTGATATAATAGGAGTCAAACATCTCAGGATCATGTGGGGAGTTATGCTATGATGTTTCCATAAGGTTTGCAGTCAGTACCTTTGAGTAAAATTGAAATGTATACTTCATTCAATGCTGAAGCTCTGGATGCTCTGAGAAATCAACTTTTTTGTCTTGAATACCTAAATGATGTAACAGGTGTCAAACATCTCAGGATCATGTGGGGAGTTATACTAAGAGGTTTCCATAAGGTTTGCAGTCAATACCTTTGAGTAAAATTGAAATGTATACTTCATTCATTGCTAAACAAGATTATGCTCTGAGAAAACAACTTTTTTGTTTTGAATAACTGAGTGATGCAACAGGTGTCAAACATCTCAGGGTCATGTGGGGAGTTATGCTATGTTGTTTCCATAAGGTTTGCAGTCAGTACCTTTGAGTAATATTGAAATGTATACTTCATTCATCGCTACTCAAGATTATGCTCTCAGAAAACAACTTTTTTGTATTGAATACCTGAGTGATATAACAGCAGTCAAACAGCTCAGGATCATGTGGGGAGTAATATTAAGATGTTTCCATAAGGTTTGCATTCAGTACTTTAGAGTAAAATTGAAACTATACTTTTAGTGCCAAAGCACTGCATTCACAGAGAAATCAACTTTTTTGTCTTGAACACCTGAGTGATATAAATGGTGTGAAACATCTCAGGATCATGTTGGGAGTAATCCTATGATGTTTCCATAAGGTTTGCAGTCAGTACCTTTGAGCAAAATTGAAATGTATACTTCATTCAATGCTGAAGCTCTGGATGCTCTGAGAAATCAACTTTTTTGTTTTGAATACCTAAATGATGTAACAAGAGTCAAACATCTCAGGATCATGTGGGGAGTTATACTACGATGTTTGCATAAGGTTTGCAGTCAGTACCTTTGAGTTAAATTGAAATGTATACTTCATTCATTGCTAAACAGGATTATGCTCTGAGAAAACAACTTTTTTGTTTTGAATAACTGAGTGATGCAACAGGTGTCAAACATCTCAGGATCATGTGGGGAGTTATGCTATGATGTTTCCATAAGGTTTGCAGTCAGTACCTTTGAGTTAAATTGAAATGTATACTTCATTCAAAACTTAAGCTCTGTATGCTGCGAGAAATCAACTTTTTTGTCTTGAATACCTAAATGATGTAACAGGTGTCAAATATCTCAGGATCATGTGGGGAGTTATACTAAGAGGTTTCCATAAGGTTTGCAGTCAATACCTTTGAGTAAAATTGAAATGTATACTTCATTCATTGCTAAACAAGATTATGCTCTGAGAAAACAACTTTTTTGTTTTGAATAACTGAGTGATGCAACAGGTGTCAAACATCTCAGGATCATGTGGGGAGTTATGCTATGTTGTTTCCATAAGGTTTGCAGTCAGTACCTTTGAGAAAAATTGAAATGTATACTTCATTCTTTGCTATACAACATTATGCTCTCAGAAAACAACTTTTTTGTCTTGAATACCTGAGTGATATAACAGCAGTCAAACAGCTCAGGATCATGTGGGGAGTAATATTAAGATGTTTCCATAAGGTTTGCATTCAGTACTTTAGAGTAAAATTGAAACTATACTTTTAGTGCCAAAGCACTGCATTCACAGAGAAATCAACTTTTTTGTCTTAAACACCTGAGTGATATAAATGGTGTGAAACATCTCAGGATCATGTTGGGAGTTATATTATGATGTTTCCAATCGGTTTGCAGTCAGTACCTTTGAGTTAAATTGAAATGTATACTTTATTCAATGCGATTGCACTCTGTGCACCGAGAAATCAACTTTTTTATCTTGAATACCTGAGTGATATAATAGGAGTCAAACATCTCAGGATCATGTGGAGAGTTATGCTATGATGTTTCCATAAGGTTTGCAGTCAGTACCTTTGAGTAAAATTGAAATGTATACTTCATTCAATGCTGAAGCACTGGATGCTCTGAGAAATCAACTTTTTTGTCTTGAATACCTAAATGATGTAACAAGTGTCAAACATCTCAGGATCATGTGGGGAGTTATACTAAGAGGTTTCCATAAGGTTTGCAGTCAATACCTTTGAGTAAAATTGAAATGTATACTTCATTCATTGCTAAACAAGATTATGCTCTGAGAAAACAACTTTTTTGTTTTGAATAACTGAGTGATGCAACAGGTGTCAAACAACTCAGGATCATGTGGGGAGTTATACTAAGATGTTTCCATAAGGTTTGCAGTCAGTACCTTTGAGTTAAATTGAAATGTATACTTCATTCAAAACTTAAGCTCTGTATGCTCTGAGAAATCAACTTTTTTGTCTTGAATACCTAAATGATGTAACAGGTGTCAAACATCTGAGGATCATGTGGGGAGTTATACTAAGAGGTTTCCATCAGGTTTGCAGTCAGTACCTTTGAGTAAAATTGAAATGTACACTTCATTCATTGCTATACAACATTATGCTCTCAGAAAACAACTTTTTTGTCTTGAATACCTGAGTGATATAGCAGCAGTCAAACAGCTCAGGATCATGTGGGGAGTAATATTAAGATGTTTCCATAAGGTTTGCATTCAGTACTTTAGAGTAAAATTGAAGCTATACTTTTAGTGCCAAAGCACTGCATTCACAGAGAAATCAACATTTTTGTCTTAAACACCTGAGTGATATAAATGGTATGAAACATCTCAGGATCATGTTGGGAGTTATATTAAGATGTTTCCAATCGGTTTGCAGTCAGTACCTTTGAGTTAAATTGAAATGTATACTTTATTGAATGCGATTGCACTCTGTGCACCGAGAAATCAACTATTTTATCTTGAATACCTGAGTGATATAATAGGAGTCAAACATCTCAGGATCATGTGGGGAGTTATGCTATGATGTTTCCATAAGGTTTGCAGTCAGTACCTTTGAGTAAAATTGAAATGTATACTTCATTCAATGCTGAAGCTCTGGATGCTCTGAGAAATCAACTTTTTTGTCTTGAATACCTAAATGATGTAACAGGTGTCAAACATCTCAGGATCATGTGGGGAGTTATACTAAGAGGTTTCCATAAGGTTTGCAGTCAATACCTTTGAGTAAAATTGAAATGTATACTTCATTCATTGCTAAACAAGATTATGCTCTGAGAAAACAACTTTTTTGTTTTGAATAACTGAGTGATGCAACAGGTGTCAAACATCTCAGGGTCATGTGGGGAGTTATGCTATGTTGTTTCCATAAGGTTTGCAGTCAGTACCTTTGAGTAATATTGAAATGTATACTTCATTCATCGCTACTCAAGATTATGCTCTCAGAAAACAACTTTTTTGTATTGAATACCTGAGTGATATAACAGCAGTCAAACAGCTCAGGATCATGTGGGGAGTAATATTAAGATGTTTCCATAAGGTTTGCATTCAGTACTTTAGAGTAAAATTGAAACTATACTTTTAGTGCCAAAGCACTGCATTCACAGAGAAATCAACTTTTTTGTCTTGAACACCTGAGTGATATAAATGGTGTGAAACATCTCAGGATCATGTTGGGAGTAATCCTATGATGTTTCCATAAGGTTTGCAGTCAGTACCTTTGAGCAAAATTGAAATGTATACTTCATTCAATGCTGAAGCTCTGGATGCTCTGAGAAATCAACTTTTTTGTTTTGAATACCTAAATGATGTAACAAGAGTCAAACATCTCAGGATCATGTGGGGAGTTATACTACGATGTTTGCATAAGGTTTGCAGTCAGTACCTTTGAGTTAAATTGAAATGTATACTTCATTCATTGCTAAACAGGATTATGCTCTGAGAAAACAACTTTTTTGTTTTGAATAACTGAGTGATGCAACAGGTGTCAAACATCTCAGGATCATGTGGGGAGTTATGCTATGATGTTTCCATAAGGTTTGCAGTCAGTACCTTTGAGTTAAATTGAAATGTATACTTCATTCAAAACTTAAGCTCTGTATGCTGCGAGAAATCAACTTTTTTGTCTTGAATACCTAAATGATGTAACAGGTGTCAAATATCTCAGGATCATGTGGGGAGTTATACTAAGAGGTTTCCATAAGGTTTGCAGTCAATACCTTTGAGTAAAATTGAAATGTATACTTCATTCATTGCTAAACAAGATTATGCTCTGAGAAAACAACTTTTTTGTTTTGAATAACTGAGTGATGCAACAGGTGTCAAACATCTCAGGATCATGTGGGGAGTTATGCTATGTTGTTTCCATAAGGTTTGCAGTCAGTACCTTTGAGTAAAATTGAAATGTATACTTCATTCATTGCTATACAACATTATGCTCTCAGAAAACAACTTTTTTGTCTTGAATACCTGAGTGATATAACAGCAGTCAAACAGCTCAGGATCATGTGGGGAGTAATATTAAGATGTTTCCATAAGGTTTGCATTCAGTACTTTAGAGTAAAATTGAAGCTATACTTTTAGTGCCAAAGCACTGCATTCACAGAGAAATCAACATTTTTGTCTTAAACACCTGAGTGATATAAATGGTATGAAACATCTCAGGATCATGTTGGGAGTTATATTAAGATGTTTCCAATCGGTTTGCAGTCAGTACCTTTGAGTTAAATTGAAATGTATACTTTATTCAATGCGATTGCACTCTGTGCACCGAGAAATCAACTTTTTTATCTTGAATAGCTGAGTGATATAATAGGAGTCAAACATCTCAGGATCATGTGGGGCGTTATGCTATGATGTTTCCATAAGGTTTGCAGTCAGTACCTTTGAGTAAAATTGAAATGTATACTTCATTCAATGCTGAAGCTCTGGATGCTCTGAGAAATCAACTTTTTTGTCTTGAATACCTAAATGATGTAACAGGTGTCAAACATCTCAGGATCATGTGGGGAGTTATACTAAGAGGTTTCCATAAGGTTTGTAGTCAATACCTTTGAGTAAAATTGAAATGTATACTTCATTCATTGCTAAACAAGACTATGTTCTGAGAAAACAACTTTTTTGTTTTGAATAACTGAGTGATGCAACAGGTGTCAAACATCTCAGGGTCATGTGGGGATTATGCCATGATGTTTCCATAAGGTTTGCAGTCAGTACCTTTGAGTAAAATTGAAATGTATACTTCATTCATTGCTAAACAAGATTATGCTCTGAGAACAGAACTTTTTTGTTTTGAATAACTGAGTGTTGCAACAGGTGTCAAACATCTCAGGATAATGTGGGGAGTTATGCTATGTTGTTTCCATAAGGTTTGCAGTCAGTACCTTTGAGTAAAATTGAAATCTATACTTCACTTATTGCTAAACAACAGTTTGCTCTGAGAAATCAACTTTATTGTTTTAAATAACTGAGTGATAGAACAGGTGTCAAACATCTCAGGATCATGTGGGGAGTTATGCTATGATGTTTCCATAAGGTTTGCAGTCAGTACCTTTGAGTAAAATTGAAATGTATACTTCATTCAATGCTGAAGCACTGGATGCTCTGAGAAATCAACTTTTTTGTCTTGAATACCTAAATGATGTAACAGGTGTCAAACAGCTCAGGATCATGTGGGGAGTTATACTAAGAGGTTTCCATAAGGTTTGCAGTCAATACCTTTGAGTAAAAGTGAAATGTATACTTCATTCATTGCTAAACAAGATTATGCTCTGAGAAAACAACTTTTTTGTTTTGAATAACTGAGTGATGCAACAGGTGTCAAACATCTCAGGATCATGTGGGGAGTTATGCTATGTTGTTTCCATAAGGTTTGCAGTCAGTACCTTTGAGTGATTTGAAATGTATACTTCATTCATCGCTACTCAAGATTATGCTCTCAGAAAACAACTTTTTTGTATTGAATACCTGAGTGATATAACAGCAGTCAAACAGCTCAGGATCATGTGGGGAGTAATATTAAGATGTTTGCATAAGGTTTACATTCAGTACTTTAGAGTAAAATTGAAGCTATACTTTTAGTGCCAAAGCACTGCATTCACAGAGAAATCAACTTTTTTGTCTTGAACACCTGAGTGATATAAATGGTGTGAAACATCTCAGGATCATGTTGGGAGTAATCCTATGATGTTTCCATAAGGTTTGCAGTCAGTACCTTTGAGCAAAATTGAAATGTATACTTCATTCAATGCTGAAGCTCTGGATGCTCTGAGAAATCAACATTTTGTTTTGAATACCTAAATGATGTAACAAGAGTCAAACATCTCAGGATCATGTGGGGAGTTATACTACGATGTTTCCATAAGGTTTGCAGTCAGTACCTTTGAGTTAAATTGAAATGTATACTTCATTCATTGCTAAACAGGATTATGCTCTGAGAAAACAACTTTTTTGTTTTGAATAACTGAGTGATGCAACAGGTGTCAAACATCTCAGGATCATGTGGGGAGTTATGCTATGATGTTTCCATAAGGTTTGCAGTCAGTACCTTTGAGTTAAATTGAAATGTATACTTCATTCAAAACTTAAGCTCTGTATGCTGCGAGAAATCAACTTTTTTGTCTTGAATACCTAAATGATGTAACAGGTGTCAAATATCTCAGGATCATGTGGGGAGTTATACTAAGAGGTTTCCATAAGGTTTGCAGTCAATACCTTTGAGTAAAATTGAAATGTATACTTCATTCATTGCTAAACAAGATTATGCTCTGAGAAAACAACTTTTTTGTTTTGAATAACTGAGTGATGCAACAGGTGTCAAACATCTCAGGATCATGTGGGGAGTTATGCTATGTTGTTTCCATAAGGTTTGCAGTCAGTACCTTTGAGTAAAATTGAAATGTATACTTCATTCATTGCTATACAACATTATGCTCTCAGAAAACAACTTTTTTGTCTTGAATACCTGAGTGATATAACAGCAGTCAAACAGCTCAGGATCATGTGGGGAGTAATATTAAGATGTTTCCATAAGGTTTGCATTCAGTACTTTAGAGTAAAATTGAAGCTATACTTTTAGTGCCAAAGCACTGCATTCACAGAGAAATCAACTTTTTTGTCTTAAACACCTGAGTGATATAAATGGTGTGAAACATCTCAGGATCATGTTGGGAGTTATATTATGATGTTTCCAATCGGTTTGCAGTCAGTACCTTTGAGTTAAATTGAAATGTATACTTTATTCAATGCGATTGCACTCTGTGCACCGAGAAATCAACTTTTTTATCTTGAATACCTGAGTGATATAATAGGAGTCAAACATCTCAGGATCATGTGGAGAGTTATGCTATGATGTTTCCATAAGGTTTGCAGTCAGTACCTTTGAGTAAAATTGAAATGTATACTTCATTCAATGCTGAAGCACTGGATGCTCTGAGAAATCAACTTTTTTGTCTTGAATACCTAAATGATGTAACAAGTGTCAAACATCTCAGGATCATGTGGGGAGTTATACTAAGAGGTTTCCATAAGGTTTGCAGTCAATACCTTTGAGTAAAATTGAAATGTATACTTCATTCATTGCTAAACAAGATTATGCTCTGAGAAAACAACTTTTTTGTTTTGAATAACTGAGTGATGCAACAGGTGTCAAACAACTCAGGATCATGTGGGGAGTTATACTAAGATGTTTCCATAAGGTTTGCAGTCAGTACCTTTGAGTTAAATTGAAATGTATACTTCATTCAAAACTTAAGCTCTGTATGCTCTGAGAAATCAACTTTTTTGTCTTGAATACCTAAATGATGTAACAGGTGTCAAACATCTGAGGATCATGTGGGGAGTTATACTAAGAGGTTTCCATCAGGTTTGCAGTCAGTACCTTTGAGTAAAATTGAAATGTATACTTCATTCATTGCTATGCAACATTATGCTCTCAGAAAACAACTTTTTTGTCTTGAATACCTGAGTGATATAACAGCAGTCAAACAGCTCAGGATCATGTGGGGAGTAATATTAAGATGTTTCCATAAGGTTTGCATTCAGTACTTTAGAGTAAAATTGAAGCTATACTTTTAGTGCCAAAGCACTGCATTCACAGAGAAATCAACATTTTTGTCTTAAACACCTGAGTGATATAAATGGTATGAAACATCTCAGGATCATGTTGGGAGTTATATTAAGATGTTTCCAATCGGTTTGCAGTCAGTACCTTTGAGTTAAATTGAAATGTATACTTTATTCAATGCGATTGCACTCTGTGCACCGAGAAATCAACTTTTTTATCTTGAATAGCTGAGTGATATAATAGGAGTCAAACATCTCAGGATCATGTGGGGCGTTATGCTATGATGTTTCCATAAGGTTTGCAGTCAGTACCTTTGAGTAAAATTGAAATGTATACTTCATTCAATGCTGAAGCTCTGGATGCTCTGAGAAATCAACTTTTTTGTCTTGAATACCTAAATGATGTAACAGGTGTCAAACATCTCAGGATCATGTGGGGAGTTATACTAAGAGGTTTCCATAAGGTTTGTAGTCAATACCTTTGAGTAAAATTGAAATGTATACTTCATTCATTGCTAAACAAGACTATGTTCTGAGAAAACAACTTTTTTGTTTTGAATAACTGAGTGATGCAACAGGTGTCAAACATCTCAGGGTCATGTGGGGATTATGCCATGATGTTTCCATAAGGTTTGCAGTCAGTACCTTTGAGTAAAATTGAAATGTATACTTCATTCATTGCTAAACAAGATTATGCTCTGAGAACAGAACTTTTTTGTTTTGAATAACTGAGTGTTGCAACAGGTGTCAAACATCTCAGGATAATGTGGGGAGTTATGCTATGTTGTTTCCATAAGGTTTGCAGTCAGTACCTTTGAGTAAAATTGAAATCTATACTTCACTTATTGCTAAACAACAGTTTGCTCTGAGAAATCAACTTTATTGTTTTAAATAACTGAGTGATAGAACAGGTGTCAAACATCTCAGGATCATGTGGGGAGTTATGCTATGATGTTTCCATAAGGTTTGCAGTCAGTACCTTTGAGTAAAATTGAAATGTATACTTCATTCAATGCTGAAGCACTGGATGCTCTGAGAAATCAACTTTTTTGTCTTGAATACCTAAATGATGTAACAGGTGTCAAACAGCTCAGGATCATGTGGGGAGTTATACTAAGAGGTTTCCATAAGGTTTGCAGTCAATACCTTTGAGTAAAAGTGAAATGTATACTTCATTCATTGCTAAACAAGATTATGCTCTGAGAAAACAACTTTTTTGTTTTGAATAACTGAGTGATGCAACAGGTGTCAAACATCTCAGGATCATGTGGGGAGTTATGCTATGTTGTTTCCATAAGGTTTGCAGTCAGTACCTTTGAGTGATTTGAAATGTATACTTCATTCATCGCTACTCAAGATTATGCTCTCAGAAAACAACTTTTTTGTATTGAATACCTGAGTGATATAACAGCAGTCAAACAGCTCAGGATCATGTGGGGAGTAATATTAAGATGTTTGCATAAGGTTTACATTCAGTACTTTAGAGTAAAATTGAAGCTATACTTTTAGTGCCAAAGCACTGCATTCACAGAGAAATCAACTTTTTTGTCTTGAACACCTGAGTGATATAAATGGTGTGAAACATCTCAGGATCATGTTGGGAGTAATCCTATGATGTTTCCATAAGGTTTGCAGTCAGTACCTTTGAGCAAAATTGAAATGTATACTTCATTCAATGCTGAAGCTCTGGATGCTCTGAGAAATCAACATTTTGTTTTGAATACCTAAATGATGTAACAAGAGTCAAACATCTCAGGATCATGTGGGGAGTTATACTACGATGTTTCCATAAGGTTTGCAGTCAGTACCTTTGAGTTAAATTGAAATGTATACTTCATTCATTGCTAAACAGGATTATGCTCTGAGAAAACAACTTTTTTGTTTTGAATAACTGAGTGATGCAACAGGTGTCAAACATCTCAGGATCATGTGGGGAGTTATGCTATGATGTTTCCATAAGGTTTGCAGTCAGTACCTTTGAGTTAAATTGAAATGTATACTTCATTCAAAACTTAAGCTCTGTATGCTGCGAGAAATCAACTTTTTTGTCTTGAATACCTAAATGATGTAACAGGTGTCAAATATCTCAGGATCATGTGGGGAGTTATACTAAGAGGTTTCCATAAGGTTTGCAGTCAATACCTTTGAGTAAAATTGAAATGTATACTTCATTCATTGCTAAACAAGATTATGCTCTGAGAAAACAACTTTTTTGTTTTGAATAACTGAGTGATGCAACAGGTGTCAAACATCTCAGGATCATGTGGGGAGTTATGCTATGTTGTTTCCATAAGGTTTGCAGTCAGTACCTTTGAGTAAAATTGAAATGTATACTTCATTCATTGCTATACAACATTATGCTCTCAGAAAACAACTTTTTTGTCTTGAATACCTGAGTGATATAACAGCAGTCAAACAGCTCAGGATCATGTGGGGAGTAATATTAAGATGTTTCCATAAGGTTTGCATTCAGTACTTTAGAGTAAAATTGAAGCTATACTTTTAGTGCCAAAGCACTGCATTCACAGAGAAATCAACTTTTTTGTCTTAAACACCTGAGTGATATAAATGGTGTGAAACATCTCAGGATCATGTTGGGAGTTATATTATGATGTTTCCAATCGGTTTGCAGTCAGTACCTTTGAGTTAAATTGAAATGTATACTTTATTCAATGCGATTGCACTCTGTGCACCGAGAAATCAACTTTTTTATCTTGAATACCTGAGTGATATAATAGGAGTCAAACATCTCAGGATCATGTGGAGAGTTATGCTATGATGTTTCCATAAGGTTTGCAGTCAGTACCTTTGAGTAAAATTGAAATGTATACTTCATTCAATGCTGAAGCACTGGATGCTCTGAGAAATCAACTTTTTTGTCTTGAATACCTAAATGATGTAACAAGTGTCAAACATCTCAGGATCATGTGGGGAGTTATACTAAGAGGTTTCCATAAGGTTTGCAGTCAATACCTTTGAGTAAAATTGAAATGTATACTTCATTCATTGCTAAACAAGATTATGCTCTGAGAAAACAACTTTTTTGTTTTGAATAACTGAGTGATGCAACAGGTGTCAAACAACTCAGGATCATGTGGGGAGTTATACTAAGATGTTTCCATAAGGTTTGCAGTCAGTACCTTTGAGTTAAATTGAAATGTATACTTCATTCAAAACTTAAGCTCTGTATGCTCTGAGAAATCAACTTTTTTGTCTTGAATACCTAAATGATGTAACAGGTGTCAAACATCTGAGGATCATGTGGGGAGTTATACTAAGAGGTTTCCATCAGGTTTGCAGTCAGTACCTTTGAGTAAAATTGAAATGTATACTTCATTCATTGCTATACAACATTATGCTCTCAGAAAACAACTTTTTTGTCTTGAATACCTGAGTGATATAGCAGCAGTCAAACAGCTCAGGATCATGTGGGGAGTAATATTAAGATGTTTCCATAAGGTTTGCATTCAGTACTTTAGAGTAAAATTGAAGCTATACTTTTAGTGCCAAAGCACTGCATTCACAGAGAAATCAACATTTTTGTCTTAAACACCTGAGTGATATAAATGGTATGAAACATCTCAGGATGATGTTGGGAGTTATATTAAGATGTTTCCAATCGGTTTGCAGTCAGTACCTTTGAGTTAAATTGAAATGTATACTTTATTCAATGCGATTGCACTCTGTGCACCGAGAAATCAACTTTTTTATCTTGAATAGCTGAGTGATATAATAGGAGTCAAACATCTCAGGATCATGTGGGGCGTTATGCTATGATGTTTCCATAAGGTTTGCAGTCAGTACCTTTGAGTAAAATTGAAATGTATACTTCATTCAATGCTGAAGCTCTGGATGCTCTGAGAAATCAACTTTTTTGTCTTGAATACCTAAATGATGTAACAGGTGTCAAACATCTCAGGATCATGTGGGGAGTTATACTAAGAGGTTTCCATAAGGTTTGTAGTCAATACCTTTGAGTAAAATTGAAATGTATACTTCATTCATTGCTAAACAAGACTATGTTCTGAGAAAACAACTTTTTTGTTTTGAATAACTGAGTGATGCAACAGGTGTCAAACATCTCAGGGTCATGTGGGGATTATGCCATGATGTTTCCATAAGGTTTGCAGTCAGTACCTTTGAGTAAAATTGAAATGTATACTTCATTCATTGCTAAACAAGATTATGCTCTGAGAACAGAACTTTTTTGTTTTGAATAACTGAGTGTTGCAACAGGTGTCAAACATCTCAGGATAATGTGGGGAGTTATGCTATGTTGTTTCCATAAGGTTTGCAGTCAGTACCTTTGAGTAAAATTGAAATCTATACTTCACTTATTGCTAAACAACAGTTTGCTCTGAGAAATCAACTTTATTGTTTTAAATAACTGAGTGATAGAACAGGTGTCAAACAGCTCAGGATCATGTGGGGAGTTATGCTATGATGTTTCCATAAGGTTTGCAGTCAGTACCTTTGAGTAAAATTGAAATGTATACTTCATTCATTGCTAAACAACATTATGCTCTCAGAAAACAACTTTTTTGTCTTGAATACCTGAGTAATATAACAGCAGTCAAACAGCTCAGGATCATGTGGGGAGTAATATTAAGATGTTTCCATAAGGTTTGCATTCAGTACTTTAGAGTAAAATTGAAACTATACTTTTAGTGCCAAAGCACAGCATTCACAGAGAAATCAACTTTTTTGTCTTGAACACCTGAGTGATATAAATGGTGTGAAACATCTCAGGATCATGTTGGGAGTAATCCTATGATGTTTCCATAAGGTTTGCAGTCAGTACCTTTGAGCAAAATTGAAATGTATACTTCATTCAATGCTGAAGCTCTGGATGCTCTGAGAAATCAACTTTTTTGTTTTGAATACCTAAATGATGTAACAAGTGTCAAACATCTCAGGATCATGTGGGGAGTTATACTACGATGTTTCCATAAGGTTTGCAGTCAGTACCTTTGAGTTAAATTGAAATGTATACTTCATTCAAAACTTAAGCTCTGTATGCTGCGAGAAATCAACTTTTTTGTCTTGAATACCTAAATGATGTAACAGGTGTCAAATATCTCAGGATCATGTGGGGAGTTATACTAAGAGGTTTCCATAAGGTTTGCAGTCAATACCTTTGAGTAAAATTGAAATGTATACTTCATTCATTGCTAAACAAGATTATGCTCTGAGAAAACAACTTTTTTGTTTTGAATAACTGAGTGATGCAACAGGTGTCAAACATCTCAGGATCATGTGGGGAGTTATGCTATGTTGTTTCCATAAGGTTTGCAGTCAGTACCTTTGAGTAAAATTGAAATGTATACTTCATTCATTGCTATACAACATTATGCTCTCAGAAAACAACTTTTTTGTCTTGAATACCTGAGTGATATAACAGCAGTCAAACAGCTCAGGATCATGTGGGGAGTAATATTAAGATGTTTCCATAAGGTTTGCATTCAGTACTTTAGAGTAAAATTAAAGCTATACTTTTAGTGCCAAAGCACTGCATTCACAGAGAAATCAACTTTTTTGTCTTAAACACCTGAGTGATATAAGTGGTGTGAAACATCTCAGGATCATGTTGGGAGTTATATTATGATGTTTCCAATCGGTTTGCAGTCAGTACCTTTGAGTTAAATTGAAATGTATACTTTATTCAATGCGATTGCACTCTGTGCACCGAGAAATCAACTTTTTTATCTTGAATACCTGAGTGATATAATAGGAGTCAAACATCTCAGGATCATGTGGGGAGTTATGCTATGATGTTTCCATAAGGTTTGCAGTCAGTACCTTTGAGTAAAATTGAAATGTATACTTCATTCAATGCTGAAGCACTGGATGCTCTGAGAAATCAACTTTTTTGTCTTGAATACCTAAATGATGTAACAAGTGTCAAACAGCTCAGGATCATGTGGGGAGTTATACTAAGAGGTTTCCATAAGGTTTGCAGTCAATACCTTTGAGTAAAATTGAAATGTATACTTCATTCATTGCTAAACAAGATTATGCTCTGAGAAAACAACTTTTTTGTTTTGAATAACTGAGTGATGCAACAGGTGTCAAACAACTCAGGATCATGTGGGGAGTTATACTAAGATGTTTCCATAAGGTTTGCAGTCAGTACCTTTGAGTTAAATTGAAATGTATACTTCATTCAAAACTTAAGCTCTGTATGCTCTGAGAAATCAACTTTTTTGTCTTGAATACCTAAATGATGTAACAGGTGTCAAACATCTGAGGATCATGTGGGGAGTTATACTAAGAGGTTTCCATCAGGTTTGCAGTCAGTACCTTTGAGTAAAATTGAAATGTATACTTCATTCATTGCTATACAACATTATGCTCTCAGAAAACAACTTTTTTGTCTTGAATACCTGAGTGATATAGCAGCAGTCAAACAGCTCAGGATCATGTGGGGAGTAATATTAAGATGTTTCCATAAGGTTTGCATTCAGTACTTTAGAGTAAAATTGAAGCTATACTTTTAGTGCCAAAGCACTGCATTCACAGAGAAATCAACATTTTTGTCTTAAACACCTGAGTGATATAAATGGTATGAAACATCTCAGGATCATGTTGGGAGTTATATTAAGATGTTTCCAATCGGTTTGCAGTCAGTACCTTTGAGTTAAATTGAAATGTATACTTTATTCAATGCGATTGCACTCTGTGCACCGAGAAATCAACTTTTTTATCTTGAATAGCTGAGTGATATAATAGGAGTCAAACATCTCAGGATCATGTGGGGCGTTATGCTATGATGTTTCCATAAGGTTTGCAGTCAGTACCTTTGAGTAAAATTGAAATGTATACTTCATTCAATGCTGAAGCTCTGGATGCTCTGAGAAATCAACTTTTTTGTCTTGAATACCTAAATGATGTAACAGGTGTCAAACATCTCAGGATCATGTGGGGAGTTATACTAAGAGGTTTCCATAAGGTTTGTAGTCAATACCTTTGAGTAAAATTGAAATGTATACTTCATTCATTGCTAAACAAGACTATGTTCTGAGAAAACAACTTTTTTGTTTTGAATAACTGAGTGATGCAACAGGTGTCAAACATCTCAGGGTCATGTGGGGATTATGCCATGATGTTTCCATAAGGTTTGCAGTCAGTACCTTTGAGTAAAATTGAAATGTATACTTCATTCATTGCTAAACAAGATTATGCTCTGAGAACAGAACTTTTTTGTTTTGAATAACTGAGTGTTGCAACAGGTGTCAAACATCTCAGGATAATGTGGGGAGTTATGCTATGTTGTTTCCATAAGGTTTGCAGTCAGTACCTTTGAGTAAAATTGAAATCTATACTTCACTTATTGCTAAACAACAGTTTGCTCTGAGAAATCAACTTTATTGTTTTAAATAACTGAGTGATAGAACAGGTGTCAAACATCTCAGGATCATGTGGGGAGTTATGCTATGATGTTTCCATAAGGTTTGCAGTCAGTACCTTTGAGTAAAATTGAAATGTATACTTCATTCAATGCTGAAGCACTGGATGCTCTGAGAAATCAACTTTTTTGTCTTGAATACCTAAATGATGTAACAGGTGTCAAACAGCTCAGGATCATGTGGGGAGTTATACTAAGAGGTTTCCATAAGGTTTGCAGTCAATACCTTTGAGTAAAAGTGAAATGTATACTTCATTCATTGCTAAACAAGATTATGCTCTGAGAAAACAACTTTTTTGTTTTGAATAACTGAGTGATGCAACAGGTGTCAAACATCTCAGGATCATGTGGGGAGTTATGCTATGTTGTTTCCATAAGGTTTGCAGTCAGTACCTTTGAGTGATTTGAAATGTATACTTCATTCATCGCTACTCAAGATTATGCTCTCAGAAAACAACTTTTTTGTATTGAATACCTGAGTGATATAACAGCAGTCAAACAGCTCAGGATGATGTGGGGAGTAATATTAAGATGTTTCCATCAGGTTTACATTCAGTACTTTAGAGTAAAATTGAAGCTATACTTTTAGTGCCAAAGCACTGCATTCACAGAGAAATCAACTTTTTTGTCTTAAACACCTGAGTGATATAAATGGTGTGAAACATCTCAGGATCATGTTGGGAGTTATATTAAGATGTTTCCAATTGGTTTGCAGTCAGTACCTTTGAGTTAAATTGAAATGTATACTTTATTCAATGCGATTGCACTCTGTGCACCGAGAAATCAACTTTTTTATCTTGAATAGCTGAGTGATATAATAGGAGTCAAACATCTCAGGATCATGTGGGGCGTTATGCTATGATGTTTCCATAAGGTTTGCAGTCAGTACCTTTGAGTAAAATTGAAATGTATACTTCATTCAATGCTGAAGCTCTGGATGCTCTGAGAAATCAACTTTTTTGTCTTGAATACCTAAATGATGTAACAGGTGTCAAACATCTCAGGATCATGTGGGGAGTTATACTAAGAGGTTTCCATAAGGTTTGTAGTCAATACCTTTGAGTAAAATTGAAATGTATACTTCATTCATTGCTAAACAAGACTATGTTCTGAGAAAACAACTTTTTTGTTTTGAATAACTGAGTGATGCAACAGGTGTCAAACATCTCAGGGTCATGTGGGGATTATGCCATGATGTTTCCATAAGGTTTGCAGTCAGTACCTTTGAGTAAAATTGAAATGTATACTTCATTCATTGCTAAACAAGATTATGCTCTGAGAACAGAACTTTTTTGTTTTGAATAACTGAGTGTTGCAACAGGTGTCAAACATCTCAGGATAATGTGGGGAGTTATGCTATGTTGTTTCCATAAGGTTTGCAGTCAGTACCTTTGAGTAAAATTGAAATCTATACTTCACTTATTGCTAAACAACAGTTTGCTCTGAGAAATCAACTTTATTGTTTTAAATAACTGAGTGATAGAACAGGTGTCAAACAGCTCAGGATCATGTGGGGAGTTATGCTATGATGTTTCCATAAGGTTTGCAGTCAGTACCTTTGAGTAAAATTGAAATGTATACTTCATTCATTGCTAAACAACATTATGCTCTCAGAAAACAACTTTTTTGTCTTGAATACCTGAGTAATATAACAGCAGTCAAACAGCTCAGGATCATGTGGGGAGTAATATTAAGATGTTTCCATAAGGTTTGCATTCAGTACTTTAGAGTAAAATTGAAACTATACTTTTAGTGCCAAAGCACAGCATTCACAGAGAAATCAACTTTTTTGTCTTGAACACCTGAGTGATATAAATGGTGTGAAACATCTCAGGATCATGTTGGGAGTAATCCTATGATGTTTCCATAAGGTTTGCAGTCAGTACCTTTGAGCAAAATTGAAATGTATACTTCATTCAATGCTGAAGCTCTGGATGCTCTGAGAAATCAACTTTTTTGTTTTGAATACCTAAATGATGTAACAAGTGTCAAACATCTCAGGATCATGTGGGGAGTTATACTACGATGTTTCCATAAGGTTTGCAGTCAGTACCTTTGAGTTAAATTGAAATGTATACTTCATTCAAAACTTAAGCTCTGTATGCTGCGAGAAATCAACTTTTTTGTCTTGAATACCTAAATGATGTAACAGGTGTCAAATATCTCAGGATCATGTGGGGAGTTATACTAAGAGGTTTCCATAAGGTTTGCAGTCAATACCTTTGAGTAAAATTGAAATGTATACTTCATTCATTGCTAAACAAGATTATGCTCTGAGAAAACAACTTTTTTGTTTTGAATAACTGAGTGATGCAACAGGTGTCAAACATCTCAGGATCATGTGGGGAGTTATGCTATGTTGTTTCCATAAGGTTTGCAGTCAGTACCTTTGAGTAAAATTGAAATGTATACTTCATTCATTGCTATACAACATTATGCTCTCAGAAAACAACTTTTTTGTCTTGAATACCTGAGTGATATAACAGCAGTCAAACAGCTCAGGATCATGTGGGGAGTAATATTAAGATGTTTCCATAAGGTTTGCATTCAGTACTTTAGAGTAAAATTAAAGCTATACTTTTAGTGCCAAAGCACTGCATTCACAGAGAAATCAACTTTTTTGTCTTAAACACCTGAGTGATATAAGTGGTGTGAAACATCTCAGGATCATGTTGGGAGTTATATTATGATGTTTCCAATCGGTTTGCAGTCAGTACCTTTGAGTTAAATTGAAATGTATACTTTATTCAATGCGATTGCACTCTGTGCACCGAGAAATCAACTTTTTTATCTTGAATACCTGAGTGATATAATAGGAGTCAAACATCTCAGGATCATGTGGGGAGTTATGCTATGATGTTTCCATAAGGTTTGCAGTCAGTACCTTTGAGTAAAATTGAAATGTATACTTCATTCAATGCTGAAGCACTGGATGCTCTGAGAAATCAACTTTTTTGTCTTGAATACCTAAATGATGTAACAAGTGTCAAACAGCTCAGGATCATGTGGGGAGTTATACTAAGAGGTTTCCATAAGGTTTGCAGTCAATACCTTTGAGTAAAATTGAAATGTATACTTCATTCATTGCTAAACAAGATTATGCTCTGAGAAAACAACTTTTTTGTTTTGAATAACTGAGTGATGCAACAGGTGTCAAACAACTCAGGATCATGTGGGGAGTTATACTAAGATGTTTCCATAAGGTTTGCAGTCAGTACCTTTGAGTTAAATTGAAATGTATACTTCATTCAAAACTTAAGCTCTGTATGCTCTGAGAAATCAACTTTTTTGTCTTGAATACCTAAATGATGTAACAGGTGTCAAACATCTGAGGATCATGTGGGGAGTTATACTAAGAGGTTTCCATCAGGTTTGCAGTCAGTACCTTTGAGTAAAATTGAAATGTATACTTCATTCATTGCTATACAACATTATGCTCTCAGAAAACAACTTTTTTGTCTTGAATACCTGAGTGATATAGCAGCAGTCAAACAGCTCAGGATCATGTGGGGAGTAATATTAAGATGTTTCCATAAGGTTTGCATTCAGTACTTTAGAGTAAAATTGAAGCTATACTTTTAGTGCCAAAGCACTGCATTCACAGAGAAATCAACATTTTTGTCTTAAACACCTGAGTGATATAAATGGTATGAAACATCTCAGGATCATGTTGGGAGTTATATTAAGATGTTTCCAATCGGTTTGCAGTCAGTACCTTTGAGTTAAATTGAAATGTATACTTTATTCAATGCGATTGCACTCTGTGCACCGAGAAATCAACTTTTTTATCTTGAATAGCTGAGTGATATAATAGGAGTCAAACATCTCAGGATCATGTGGGGCGTTATGCTATGATGTTTCCATAAGGTTTGCAGTCAGTACCTTTGAGTAAAATTGAAATGTATACTTCATTCAATGCTGAAGCTCTGGATGCTCTGAGAAATCAACTTTTTTGTCTTGAATACCTAAATGATGTAACAGGTGTCAAACATCTCAGGATCATGTGGGGAGTTATACTAAGAGGTTTCCATAAGGTTTGTAGTCAATACCTTTGAGTAAAATTGAAATGTATACTTCATTCATTGCTAAACAAGACTATGTTCTGAGAAAACAACTTTTTTGTTTTGAATAACTGAGTGATGCAACAGGTGTCAAACATCTCAGGGTCATGTGGGGATTATGCCATGATGTTTCCATAAGGTTTGCAGTCAGTACCTTTGAGTAAAATTGAAATGTATACTTCATTCATTGCTAAACAAGATTATGCTCTGAGAACAGAACTTTTTTGTTTTGAATAACTGAGTGTTGCAACAGGTGTCAAACATCTCAGGATAATGTGGGGAGTTATGCTATGTTGTTTCCATAAGGTTTGCAGTCAGTACCTTTGAGTAAAATTGAAATCTATACTTCACTTATTGCTAAACAACAGTTTGCTCTGAGAAATCAACTTTATTGTTTTAAATAACTGAGTGATAGAACAGGTGTCAAACATCTCAGGATCATGTGGGGAGTTATGCTATGATGTTTCCATAAGGTTTGCAGTCAGTACCTTTGAGTAAAATTGAAATGTATACTTCATTCAATGCTGAAGCACTGGATGCTCTGAGAAATCAACTTTTTTGTCTTGAATACCTAAATGATGTAACAGGTGTCAAACAGCTCAGGATCATGTGGGGAGTTATACTAAGAGGTTTCCATAAGGTTTGCAGTCAATACCTTTGAGTAAAAGTGAAATGTATACTTCATTCATTGCTAAACAAGATTATGCTCTGAGAAAACAACTTTTTTGTTTTGAATAACTGAGTGATGCAACAGGTGTCAAACATCTCAGGATCATGTGGGGAGTTATGCTATGTTGTTTCCATAAGGTTTGCAGTCAGTACCTTTGAGTGATTTGAAATGTATACTTCATTCATCGCTACTCAAGATTATGCTCTCAGAAAACAACTTTTTTGTATTGAATACCTGAGTGATATAACAGCAGTCAAACAGCTCAGGATGATGTGGGGAGTAATATTAAGATGTTTCCATCAGGTTTACATTCAGTACTTTAGAGTAAAATTGAAGCTATACTTTTAGTGCCAAAGCACTGCATTCACAGAGAAATCAACTTTTTTGTCTTAAACACCTGAGTGATATAAATGGTGTGAAACATCTCAGGATCATGTTGGGAGTTATATTAAGATGTTTCCAATTGGTTTGCAGTCAGTACCTTTGAGTTAAATTGAAATGTATACTTTATTCAATGCGATTGCACTCTGTGCACCGAGAAATCAACTATTTTATCTTGAATACCTGAGTGATATAATAGGAGTCAAACATCTCAGGATCATGTGGGGAGTTATGCTATGATGTTTCCATAAGGTTTGCAGTCAGTACCTTTGAGTAAAATTGAAATGTATACTTCATTCAATGCTGAAGCTCTGGATGCTCTGAGAAATCAACTTTTTTGTCTTGAATACCTAAATGATGTAACAGGTGTCAAACATCTCAGGATCATGTGGGGAGTTATACTAAGAGGTTTCCATAAGGTTTGCAGTCAATACCTTTGAGTAAAATTGAAATGTATACTTCATTCATTGCTAAACAAGATTATGCTCTGAGAAAACAACTTTTTTGTTTTGAATAACTGAGTGATGCAACAGGTGTCAAACATCTCAGGGTCATGTGGGGAGTTATGCTATGTTGTTTCCATAAGGTTTGCAGTCAGTACCTTTGAGTAATATTGAAATGTATACTTCATTCATCGCTACTCAAGATTATGCTCTCAGAAAACAACTTTTTTGTATTGAATACCTGAGTGATATAACAGCAGTCAAACAGCTCAGGATCATGTGGGGAGTAATATTAAGATGTTTCCATAAGGTTTGCATTCAGTACTTTAGAGTAAAATTGAAACTATACTTTTAGTGCCAAAGCACTGCATTCACAGAGAAATCAACTTTTTTGTCTTGAACACCTGAGTGATATAAATGGTGTGAAACATCTCAGGATCATGTTGGGAGTAATCCTATGATGTTTCCATAAGGTTTGCAGTCAGTACCTTTGAGCAAAATTGAAATGTATACTTCATTCAATGCTGAAGCTCTGGATGCTCTGAGAAATCAACATTTTGTTTTGAATACCTAAATGATGTAACAAGAGTCAAACATCTCAGGATCATGTGGGGAGTTATACTACGATGTTTCCATAAGGTTTGCAGTCAGTACCTTTGAGTTAAATTGAAATGTATACTTCATTCATTGCTAAACAGGATTATGCTCTGAGAAAACAACTTTTTTGTTTTGAATAACTGAGTGATGCAACAGGTGTCAAACATCTCAGGATCATGTGGGGAGTTATGCTATGATGTTTCCATAAGGTTTGCAGTCAGTACCTTTGAGTTAAATTGAAATGTATACTTCATTCAAAACTTAAGCTCTGTATGCTGCGAGAAATCAACTTTTTTGTCTTGAATACCTAAATGATGTAACAGGTGTCAAATATCTCAGGATCATGTGGGGAGTTATACTAAGAGGTTTCCATAAGGTTTGCAGTCAATACCTTTGAGTAAAATTGAAATGTATACTTCATTCATTGCTAAACAAGATTATGCTCTGAGAAAACAACTTTTTTGTTTTGAATAACTGAGTGATGCAACAGGTGTCAAACATCTCAGGATCATGTGGGGAGTTATGCTATGTTGTTTCCATAAGGTTTGCAGTCAGTACCTTTGAGTAAAATTGAAATGTATACTTCATTCATTGCTATACAACATTATGCTCTCAGAAAACAACTTTTTTGTCTTGAATACCTGAGTGATATAACAGCAGTCAAACAGCTCAGGATCATGTGGGGAGTAATATTAAGATGTTTCCATAAGGTTTGCATTCAGTACTTTAGAGTAAAATTGAAGCTATACTTTTAGTGCCAAAGCACTGCATTCACAGAGAAATCAACTTTTTTGTCTTAAACACCTGAGTGATATAAATGGTGTGAAACATCTCAGGATCATGTTGGGAGTTATATTATGATGTTTCCAATCGGTTTGCAGTCAGTACCTTTGAGTTAAATTGAAATGTATACTTTATTCAATGCGATTGCACTCTGTGCACCGAGAAATCAACTTTTTTATCTTGAATACCTGAGTGATATAATAGGAGTCAAACATCTCAGGATCATGTGGAGAGTTATGCTATGATGTTTCCATAAGGTTTGCAGTCAGTACCTTTGAGTAAAATTGAAATGTATACTTCATTCAATGCTGAAGCACTGGATGCTCTGAGAAATCAACTTTTTTGTCTTGAATACCTAAATGATGTAACAAGTGTCAAACATCTCAGGATCATGTGGGGAGTTATACTAAGAGGTTTCCATAAGGTTTGCAGTCAATACCTTTGAGTAAAATTGAAATGTATACTTCATTCATTGCTAAACAAGATTATGCTCTGAGAAAACAACTTTTTTGTTTTGAATAACTGAGTGATGCAACAGGTGTCAAACAACTCAGGATCATGTGGGGAGTTATACTAAGATGTTTCCATAAGGTTTGCAGTCAGTACCTTTGAGTTAAATTGAAATGTATACTTCATTCAAAACTTAAGCTCTGTATGCTCTGAGAAATCAACTTTTTTGTCTTGAATACCTAAATGATGTAACAGGTGTCAAACATCTGAGGATCATGTGGGGAGTTATACTAAGAGGTTTCCATCAGGTTTGCAGTCAGTACCTTTGAGTAAAATTGAAATGTATACTTCATTCATTGCTATACAACATTATGCTCTCAGAAAACAACTTTTTTGTCTTGAATACCTGAGTGATATAGCAGCAGTCAAACAGCTCAGGATCATGTGGGGAGTAATATTAAGATGTTTCCATAAGGTTTGCATTCAGTACTTTAGAGTAAAATTGAAGCTATACTTTTAGTGCCAAAGCACTGCATTCACAGAGAAATCAACATTTTTGTCTTAAACACCTGAGTGATATAAATGGTATGAAACATCTCAGGATCATGTTGGGAGTTATATTAAGATGTTTCCAATCGGTTTGCAGTCAGTACCTTTGAGTTAAATTGAAATGTATACTTTATTCAATGCGATTGCACTCTGTGCACCGAGAAATCAACTTTTTTATCTTGAATAGCTGAGTGATATAATAGGAGTCAAACATCTCAGGATCATGTGGGGCGTTATGCTATGATGTTTCCATAAGGTTTGCAGTCAGTACCTTTGAGTAAAATTGAAATGTATACTTCATTCAATGCTGAAGCTCTGGATGCTCTGAGAAATCAACTTTTTTGTCTTGAATACCTAAATGATGTAACAGGTGTCAAACATCTCAGGATCATGTGGGGAGTTATACTAAGAGGTTTCCATAAGGTTTGTAGTCAATACCTTTGAGTAAAATTGAAATGTATACTTCATTCATTGCTAAACAAGACTATGTTCTGAGAAAACAACTTTTTTGTTTTGAATAACTGAGTGATGCAACAGGTGTCAAACATCTCAGGGTCATGTGGGGATTATGCCATGATGTTTCCATAAGGTTTGCAGTCAGTACCTTTGAGTAAAATTGAAATGTATACTTCATTCATTGCTAAACAAGATTATGCTCTGAGAACAGAACTTTTTTGTTTTGAATAACTGAGTGTTGCAACAGGTGTCAAACATCTCAGGATAATGTGGGGAGTTATGCTATGTTGTTTCCATAAGGTTTGCAGTCAGTACCTTTGAGTAAAATTGAAATCTATACTTCACTTATTGCTAAACAACAGTTTGCTCTGAGAAATCAACTTTATTGTTTTAAATAACTGAGTGATAGAACAGGTGTCAAACAGCTCAGGATCATGTGGGGAGTTATGCTATGATGTTTCCATAAGGTTTGCAGTCAGTACCTTTGAGTAAAATTGAAATGTATACTTCATTCATTGCTAAACAACATTATGCTCTCAGAAAACAACTTTTTTGTCTTGAATACCTGAGTAATATAACAGCAGTCAAACAGCTCAGGATCATGTGGGGAGTAATATTAAGATGTTTCCATAAGGTTTGCATTCAGTACTTTAGAGTAAAATTGAAACTATACTTTTAGTGCCAAAGCACAGCATTCACAGAGAAATCAACTTTTTTGTCTTGAACACCTGAGTGATATAAATGGTGTGAAACATCTCAGGATCATGTTGGGAGTAATCCTATGATGTTTCCATAAGGTTTGCAGTCAGTACCTTTGAGCAAAATTGAAATGTATACTTCATTCAATGCTGAAGCTCTGGATGCTCTGAGAAATCAACTTTTTTGTTTTGAATACCTAAATGATGTAACAAGTGTCAAACATCTCAGGATCATGTGGGGAGTTATACTACGATGTTTCCATAAGGTTTGCAGTCAGTACCTTTGAGTTAAATTGAAATGTATACTTCATTCATTGCTAAACAGGATTATGCTCTGAGAAAACAACTTTTTTGTTTTGAATAACTGAGTGATGCAACAGGTGTCAAACATCTCAGGATCATGTGGGGAGTTATGCTATGATGTTTCCATAAGGTTTGCAGTCAGTACCTTTGAGTTAAATTGAAATGTATACTTCATTCAAAACTTAAGCTCTGTATGCTGCGAGAAATCAACTTTTTTGTCTTGAATACCTAAATGATGTAACAGGTGTCAAATATCTCAGGATCATGTGGGGAGTTATACTAAGAGGTTTCCATAAGGTTTGCAGTCAATACCTTTGAGTAAAATTGAAATGTATACTTCATTCATTGCTAAACAAGATTATGCTCTGAGAAAACAACTTTTTTGTTTTGAATAACTGAGTGATGCAACAGGTGTCAAACATCTCAGGATCATGTGGGGAGTTATGCTATGTTGTTTCCATAAGGTTTGCAGTCAGTACCTTTGAGTAAAATTGAAATGTATACTTCATTCATTGCTATACAACATTATGCTCTCAGAAAACAACTTTTTTGTCTTGAATACCTGAGTGATATAACAGCAGTCAAACAGCTCAGGATCATGTGGGGAGTAATATTAAGATGTTTCCATAAGGTTTGCATTCAGTACTTTAGAGTAAAATTGAAGCTATACTTTTAGTGCCAAAGCACTGCATTCACAGAGAAATCAACTTTTTTGTCTTAAACACCTGAGTGATATAAATGGTGTGAAACATCTCAGGATCATGTTGGGAGTTATATTATGATGTTTCCAATCGGTTTGCAGTCAGTACCTTTGAGTTAAATTGAAATGTATACTTTATTCAATGCGATTGCACTCTGTGCACCGAGAAATCAACTTTTTTATCTTGAATACCTGAGTGATATAATAGGAGTCAAACATCTCAGGATCATGTGGGGAGTTATGCTATGATGTTTCCATAAGGTTTGCAGTCAGTACCTTTGAGTAAAATTGAAATGTATACTTCATTCAATGCTGAAGCACTGGATGCTCTGAGAAATCAACTTTTTTGTCTTGAATACCTAAATGATGTAACAGGTGTCAAACAGCTCAGGATCATGTGGGGAGTTATACTAAGAGGTTTCCATAAGGTTTGCAGTCAATACCTTTGAGTAAAAGTGAAATGTATACTTCATTCATTGCTAAACAAGATTATGCTCTGAGAAAACAACTTTTTTGTTTTGAATAACTGAGTGATGCAACAGGTGTCAAACATCTCAGGAGCATGTGGGGAGTTATGCTATGTTGTTTCCATAAGGTTTGCAGTCAGTACCTTTGAGTAAAATTGAAATGTATACTTCATTCATTGCTATACAACATTATGCTCTCAGAAAACAACTTTTTTGTCTTGAATACCTGAGTGATATAACAGCAGTCAAACAGCTCAGGATCATGTGGGGAGTAATATTAAGATGTTTCCATAAGGTTTGCATTCAGTACTTTAGAGTAAAATTAAAGCTATACTTTTAGTGCCAAAGCACTGCATTCACAGAGAAATCAACTTTTTTGTCTTAAACACCTGAGTGATATAAATGGTGTGAAACATCTCAGGATCATGTTGGGAGTTATATTATGATGTTTCCAATCGGTTTGCAGTCAGTACCTTTGAGTTAAATTGAAATGTATACTTTATTCAATGCGATTGCACTCTGTGCACCGAGAAATCAACTTTTTTATCTTGAATACCTGAGTGATATAATAGGAGTCAAACATCTCAGGATCATGTGGGGAGTTATGCTATGATGTTTCCATAAGGTTTGCAGTCAGTACCTTTGAGTAAAATTGAAATGTATACTTCATTCAATGCTGAAGCACTGGATGCTCTGAGAAATCAACTTTTTTGTCTTGAATACCTAAATGATGTAACAGGTGTCAAACAGCTCAGGATCATGTGGGGAGTTATACTAAGAGGTTTCCATAAGGTTTGCAGTCAATACCTTTGAGTAAAATTGAAATGTATACTTCATTCATTGCTAAACAAGATTATGCTCTGAGAAAACAACTTTTTTGTTTTGAATAACTGAGTGATGCAACAGGTGTCAAACATCTCAGGATCATGTGGGGAGTTATGCTATGTTGTTTCCATAAGGTTTGCAGTCAGTACCTTTGAGTAAAATTGAAATGTATACTTCATTCATTGCTAAACAACATTATGCTCTCAGAAAACAACTTTTTTGTCTTGAATACCTGAGTAATATAACAGCAGTCAAACAGCTCAGGATCATGTGGGGAGTAATATTAAGATGTTTCCATAAGGTTTGCATTCAGTACTTTAGAGTAAAATTGAAACTATACTTTTAGTGCCAAAGCACAGCATTCACAGAGAAATCAACTTTTTTGTCTTGAACACCTGAGTGATATAAATGGTGTGAAACATCTCAGGATCATGTTGGGAGTAATCCTATGATGTTTCCATAAGGTTTGCAGTCAGTACCTTTGAGCAAAATTGAAATGTATACTTCATTCAATGCTGAAGCTCTGGATGCTCTGAGAAATCAACTTTTTTGTTTTGAATACCTAAATGATGTAACAGGTGTCAAACATCTCAGGATCATGTGGGGAGTTATACTACGATGTTTCCATAAGGTTTGCAGTCAGTACCTTTGAGTTAAATTGAAATGTATACTTCATTCATTGCTAAACAGGATTATGCTCTGAGAAAACAACTTTTTTGTTTTGAATAACTGAGTGATGCAACAGGTGTCAAACATCTCAGGATCATGTGGGGAGTTATGCTATGATGTTTCCATAAGGTTTGCAGTCAGTACCTTTGAGTTAAATTGAAATGTATACTTCATTCAAAACTTAAGCTCTGTATGCTGCGAGAAATCAACTTTTTTGTCTTGAATACCTAAATGATGTAACAGGTGTCAAATATCTCAGGATCATGTGGGGAGTTATACTAAGAGGTTTCCATAAGGTTTGCAGTCAATACCTTTGAGTAAAATTGAAATGTATACTTCATTCATTGCTAAACAAGATTATGCTCTGAGAAAACAACTTTTTTGTTTTGAATAACTGAGTGATGCAACAGGTGTCAAACATCTCAGGATCATGTGGGGAGTTATGCTATGTTGTTTCCATAAGGTTTGCAGTCAGTACCTTTGAGTAAAATTGAAATGTATACTTCATTCATTGCTATACAACATTATGCTCTCAGAAAACAACTTTTTTGTCTTGAATACCTGAGTGATATAACAGCAGTCAAACAGCTCAGGATCATGTGGGGAGTAATATTAAGATGTTTCCATAAGGTTTGCATTCAGTACTTTAGAGTAAAATTGAAGCTATACTTTTAGTGCCAAAGCACTGCATTCACAGAGAAATCAACTTTTTTGTCTTAAACACCTGAGTGATATAAATGGTGTGAAACATCTCAGGATCATGTTGGGAGTTATATTATGATGTTTCCAATCGGTTTGCAGTCAGTACCTTTGAGTTAAATTGAAATGTATACTTTATTCAATGCGATTGCACTCTGTGCACCGAGAAATCAACTTTTTTATCTTGAATACCTGAGTGATATAATAGGAGTCAAACATCTCAGGATCATGTGGGGAGTTATGCTATGATGTTTCCATAAGGTTTGCAGTCAGTACCTTTGAGTAAAATTGAAATGTATACTTCATTCAATGCTGAAGCACTGGATGCTCTGAGAAATCAACTTTTTTGTCTTGAATACCTAAATGATGTAACAGGTGTCAAACAGCTCAGGATCATGTGGGGAGTTATACTAAGAGGTTTCCATAAGGTTTGCAGTCAATACCTTTGAGTAAAATTGAAATGTATACTTCATTCATTGCTAAACAAGATTATGCTCTGAGAAAACAACTTTTTTGTTTTGAATAACTGAGTGATGCAACAGGTGTCAAACATCTCAGGATCATGTGGGGAGTTATGCTATGTTGTTTCCATAAGGTTTGCAGTCAGTACCTTTGAGTAAAATTGAAATGTATACTTCATTCATTGCTAAACAACATTATGCTCTCAGAAAACAACTTTTTTGTCTTGAATACCTGAGTAATATAACAGCAGTCAAACAGCTCAGGATCATGTGGGGAGTAATATTAAGATGTTTCCATAAGGTTTGCATTCAGTACTTTAGAGTAAAATTGAAACTATACTTTTAGTGCCAAAGCACAGCATTCACAGAGAAATCAACTTTTTTGTCTTGAACACCTGAGTGATATAAATGGTGTGAAACATCTCAGGATCATGTTGGGAGTAATCCTATGATGTTTCCATAAGGTTTGCAGTCAGTACCTTTGAGCAAAATTGAAATGTATACTTCATTCAATGCTGAAGCTCTGGATGCTCTGAGAAATCAACTTTTTTGTTTTGAATACCTAAATGATGTAACAGGTGTCAAACATCTCAGGATCATGTGGGGAGTTATACTACGATGTTTCCATAAGGTTTGCAGTCAGTACCTTTGAGTTAAATTGAAATGTATACTTCATTCATTGCTAAACAGGATTATGCTCTGAGAAAACAACTTTTTTGTTTTGAATAACTGAGTGATGCAACAGGTGTCAAACATCTCAGGATCATGTGGGGAGTTATGCTATGATGTTTCCATAAGGTTTGCAGTCAGTACCTTTGAGTTAAATTGAAATGTATACTTCATTCAAAACTTAAGCTCTGTATGCTGCGAGAAATCAACTTTTTTGTCTTGAATACCTAAATGATGTAACAGGTGTCAAATATCTCAGGATCATGTGGGGAGTTATACTAAGAGGTTTCCATAAGGTTTGCAGTCAATACCTTTGAGTAAAATTGAAATGTATACTTCATTCATTGCTAAACAAGATTATGCTCTGAGAAAACAACTTTTTTGTTTTCAATAACTGAGTGATGCAACAGGTGTCAAACATCTCAGGATCATGTGGGGAGTTATGCTATGTTGTTTCCATAAGGTTTGCAGTCAGTACCTTTGAGTAAAATTGAAATGTATACTTCATTCATTGCTATACAACATTATGCTCTCAGAAAACAACTTTTTTGTCTTGAATACCTGAGTGATATAACAGCAGTCAAACAGCTCAGGATCATGTGGGGAGTAATATTAAGATGTTTCCATAAGGTTTGCATTCAGTACTTTAGAGTAAAATTGAAGCTATACTTTTAGTGCCAAAGCACTGCATTCACAGAGAAATCAACTTTTTTGTCTTAAACACCTGAGTGATATAAATGGTGTGAAACATCTCAGGATCATGTTGGGAGTTATATTATGATGTTTCCAATCGGTTTGCAGTCAGTACCTTTGAGTTAAATTGAAATGTATACTTTATTCAATGCGATTGCACTCTGTGCACCGAGAAATCAACTTTTTTATCTTGAATACCTGAGTGATATAATAGGAGTCAAACATCTCAGGATCATGTGGGGAGTTATGCTATGATGTTTCCATAAGGTTTGCAGTCAGTACCTTTGAGTAAAATTGAAATGTATACTTCATTCAATGCTGAAGCACTGGATGCTCTGAGAAATCAACTTTTTTGTCTTGAATACCTAAATGATGTAACAGGTGTCAAACAGCTCAGGATCATGTGGGGAGTTATACTAAGAGGTTTCCATAAGGTTTGCAGTCAATACCTTTGAGTAAAAGTGAAATGTATACTTCATTCATTGCTAAACAAGATTATGCTCTGAGAAAACAACTTTTTTGTTTTGAATAACTGAGTGATGCAACAGGTGTCAAACATCTCAGGATCATGTGGGGAGTTATGCTATGTTGTTTCCATAAGGTTTGCAGTCAGTACCTTTGAGTAATATTGAAATGTATACTTCATTCATCGCTACTCAAGATTATGCTCTCAGAAAACAACTTTTTTGTATTGAATACCTGAGTGATATAACAGCAGTCAAACAGCTCAGGATCATGTGGGGAGTAATATTAAGATGTTTCCATAAGGTTTACATTCAGTACTTTAGAGTAAAATTGAAGCTATACTTTTAGTGCCAAAGCACTGCATTCACAGAGAAATCAACTTTTTTGTCTTAAACACCTGAGTGATATAAATGGTGTGAAACATCTCAGGATCATGTTGGGAGTTATATTAAGATGTTTCCAATCGGTTTGCAGTCAGTACCTTTGAGTTAAATTGAAATGTATACTTTATTGAATGCGATTGCACTCTGTGCACCGAGAAATCAACTTTTTTATCTTGAATACCTGAGTGATATAATAGGAGTCAAACATCTCAGGATCATGTGGGGAGTTATGCTATGATGTTTCCATAAGGTTTGCAGTCAGTACCTTTGAGTAAAATTGAAATGTATACTTCATTCAATGCTGAAGCTCTGGATGCTCTGAGAAATCAACTTTTTTGTCTTGAATACCTAAATGATGTAACAGGTGTCAAACATCTCAGGATCATGTGGGGAGTTATACTAAGAGGTTTCCATAAGGTTTGCAGTCAATACCTTTGAGTAAAATTGAAATGTATACTTCATTCATTGCTAAACAAGATTATGCTCTGAGAAAACAACTTTTTTGTTTTGAATAACTGAGTGATGCAACAGGTGTCAAACATCTCAGGGTCATGTGGGGAGTTATGCTATGTTGTTTCCATAAGGTTTGCAGTCAGTACCTTTGAGTAATTTGAAATGTATACTTCATTCATCGCTACTCAAGATTATGCTCTCAGAAAACAACTTTTTTGTATTGAATACCTGAGTGATATAACAGCAGTCAAACAGCTCAGGATCATGTGGGGAGTAATATTAAGATGTTTCCATAAGGTTTACATTCAGTACTTTAGAGTAAAATTGAAGCTATACTTTTAGTGCCAAAGCACTGCATTCACAGAGAAATCAACTTTTTTGTCTTAAACACCTGAGTGATATAAATGGTGTGAAACATCTCAGGATCATGTTGGGAGTTATATTAAGATGTTTCCAATCGGTTTGCAGTCAGTACCTTTGAGTTAAATTGAAATGTATACTTTATTCAATGCGATTGCGCTCTGTGCACCGAGAAATCAACTATTTTATCTTGAATACCTGAGTGATATAATAGGAGTCAAACATCTCAGGATCATGTGGGGAGTTATGATATGATGTTTCCATAAGGTTTGCAGTCAGTACCTTTGAGTAAAATTGAAATGTATACTTCATTCAATGCTGAAGCTCTGGATGCTCTGAGAAATCAACTTTTTTGTCTTGAATACCTAAATGATGTAACAGGTGTCGAACATCTCAGGATCATGTGGGGAGTTATACTAAGAGGTTTCCATAAGGTTTGCAGTCAATACCTTTGAGTAAAATTGAAATGTATACTTCATTCATTGCTAAACAAGATTATGCTCTGAGAAAACAACTTTTTTGTTTTGAATAACTGAGTGATGCAACAGGTGTCAAACATCTCAGGGTCATGTGGGGAGTTATGCTATGTTGTTTCCATAAGGTTTGCAGTCAGTACCTTTGAGTAATATTGAAATGTACACTTCATTCATCGCTACTCAAGATTATGCTCTCAGAAAACAACTTTTTTGTATTGAATACCTGAGTGATATAACAGCAGTCAAACAGCTCAGGATCATGTGGGGAGTAATATTAAGATGTTTCCATAAGGTTTCCATTCAGTACTTTAGAGTAAAATTGAAACTATACTTTTAGTGCCAAAGCACTGCATTCACAGAGAAATCAACTTTTTTGTCTTGAACACCTGAGTGATATAAATGGTGTGAAACATCTCAGGATCATGTTGGGAGTAATCCTATGATGTTTCCATAAGGTTTGCAGTCAGTACCTTTGAGCAAAATTGAAATGTATACTTCATTCAATGCTGAAGCTCTGGATGCTCTGAGAAATCAACTTTTTTGTTTTGAATACCTAAATGATGTAACAAGAGTCAAACATCTCAGGATCATGTGGGGAGTTATACTACGATGTTTCCATAAGGTTTGCAGTCAGTACCTTTGAGTTAAATTGAAATGTATACTTCATTCATTGCTAAACAGGATTATGCTCTGAGAAAACAACTTTTTTGTTTTGAATAACTGAGTGATGCAACAGGTGTCAAACACCTCAGGATCATGTGGGGAGTTATGCTATGATGTTTCCATAAGGTTTGCAGTCAGTACCTTTGAGTTAAATTGAAATGTATACTTCATTCAAAACTTAAGCTCTGTATGCTGCGAGAAATCAACTTTTTTGTCTTGAATACCTAAATGATGTAACAGGTGTCAAATATCTCAGGATCATATGGGGAGTTATACTAAGAGGTTTCCATAAGGTTTGCAGTCAATACCTTTGAGTAAAATTGAAATGTATACTTCATTCATTGCTAAACAAGATTATGCTCTGAGAACAGAACTTTTTTGTTTTGAATAACTGAGTGTTGCAACAGGTGTCAAACATCTCAGGATAATGTGGGGAGTTATGCTATGTTGTTTCCATAAGGTTTGCAGTCAGTACCTTTGAGTAAAATTGAAATCTATACTTCACTTATTGCTAAACAACAGTTTGCTCTGAGAAATCAACTTTATTGTTTTAAATAACTGAGTGATAGAACAGGTGTCAAACAGCTCAGGATCATGTGGGGAGTTATGCTATGATGTTTCCATAAGGTTTGCAGTCAGTACCTTTGAGTAAAATTGAAATGTATACTTCATTCAATGCTGAAGCACTGGATGCTCTGAGAAATCAACTTTTTTGTCTTGAATACCTAAATGATGTAACAGGTGTCAAACAGCTCAGGATCATGTGGGGAGTTATACTAAGAGGTTTCCATAAGGTTTGCAGTCAATACCTTTGAGTAAAAGTGAAATGTATACTTCATTCATTGCTAAACAAGATTATGCTCTGAGAAAACAACTTTTTTGTTTTGAATAACTGAGTGATGCAACAGGTGTCAAACATCTCAGGATCATGTGGGGAGTTATGCTATGTTGTTTCCATAAGGTTTGCAGTCAGTACCTTTGAGTGATTTGAAATGTATACTTCATTCATCGCTACTCAAGATTATGCTCTCAGAAAACAACTTTTTTGTATTGAATACCTGAGTGATATAACAGCAGTCAAACAGCTCAGGATCATGTGGGGAGTAATATTAAGATGTTTCCATAAGGTTTACATTCAGTACTTTAGAGTAAAATTGAAGCTATACTTTTAGTGCCAAAGCACTGCATTCACAGAGAAATCAACTTTTTTGTCTTAAACACCTGAGTGATATAAATGGTGTGAAACATCTCAGGATCATGTTGGGAGTTATATTAAGATGTTTCCAATCGGTTTGCAGTCAGTACCTTTGAGTTAAATTGAAATGTATACTTTATTCAATGCGATTGCACTCTGTGCACCGAGAAATCAACTATTTTATCTTGAATACCTGAGTGATATAATAGGAGTCAAACATCTCAGGATCATGTGGGGAGTTATGCTATGATGTTTCCATAAGGTTTGCAGTCAGTACCTTTGAGTAAAATTGAAATGTATACTTCATTCAATGCTGAAGCTCTGGATGCTCTGAGAAATCAACTTTTTTGTCTTGAATACCTAAATGATGTAACAGGTGTCAAACATCTCAGGATCATGTGGGGAGTTATACTAAGAGGTTTCCATAAGGTTTGCAGTCAATACCTTTGAGTAAAATTGAAATGTATACTTCATTCATTGCTAAACAAGATTATGCTCTGAGAAAACAACTTTTTTGTTTTGAATAACTGAGTGATGCAACAGGTGTCAAACATCTCAGGGTCATGTGGGGAGTTATGCTATGTTGTTTCCATAAGGTTTGCAGTCAGTACCTTTGAGTAATATTGAAATGTATACTTCATTCATCGCTACTCAAGATTATGCTCTCAGAAAACAACTTTTTTGTATTGAATACCTGAGTGATATAACAGCAGTCAAACAGCTCAGGATCATGTGGGGAGTAATATTAAGATGTTTCCATAAGGTTTGCATTCAGTACTTTAGAGTAAAATTGAAACTATACTTTTAGTGCCAAAGCACTGCATTCACAGAGAAATCAACTTTTTTGTCTTGAACACCTGAGTGATATAAATGGTGTGAAACATCTCAGGATCATGTTGGGAGTAATCCTATGATGTTTCCATAAGGTTTGCAGTCAGTACCTTTGAGCAAAATTGAAATGTATACTTCATTCAATGCTGAAGCTCTGGATGCTCTGAGAAATCAACATTTTGTTTTGAATACCTAAATGATGTAACAAGAGTCAAACATCTCAGGATCATGTGGGGAGTTATACTACGATGTTTCCATAAGGTTTGCAGTCAGTACCTTTGAGTTAAATTGAAATGTATACTTCATTCATTGCTAAACAGGATTATGCTCTGAGAAAACAACTTTTTTGTTTTGAATAACTGAGTGATGCAACAGGTGTCAAACATCTCAGGATCATGTGGGGAGTTATGCTATGATGTTTCCATAAGGTTTGCAGTCAGTACCTTTGAGTTAAATTGAAATGTATACTTCATTCAAAACTTAAGCTCTGTATGCTGCGAGAAATCAACTTTTTTGTCTTGAATACCTAAATGATGTAACAGGTGTCAAATATCTCAGGATCATGTGGGGAGTTATACTAAGAGGTTTCCATAAGGTTTGCAGTCAATACCTTTGAGTAAAATTGAAATGTATACTTCTTTCATTGCTAAACAAGATTATGCTCTGAGAAAACAACTTTTTTGTTTTGAATAACTGAGTGATGCAACAGGTGTCAAACATCTCAGGATCATGTGGGGAGTTATGCTATGTTGTTTCCATAAGGTTTGCAGTCAGTACCTTTGAGTAAAATTGAAATGTATACTTCATTCATTGCTATACAACATTATGCTCTCAGAAAACAACTTTTTTGTCTTGAATACCTGAGTGATATAACAGCAGTCAAACAGCTCAGGATCATGTGGGGAGTAATATTAAGATGTTTCCATAAGGTTTGCATTCAGTACTTTAGAGTAAAATTGAAGCTATACTTTTAGTGCCAAAGCACTGCATTCACAGAGAAATCAACTTTTTTGTCTTAAACACCTGAGTGATATAAATGGTGTGAAACATCTCAGGATCATGTTGGGAGTTATATTATGATGTTTCCAATCGGTTTGCAGTCAGTACCTTTGAGTTAAATTGAAATGTATACTTTATTCAATGCGATTGCACTCTGTGCACCGAGAAATCAACTTTTTTATCTTGAATACCTGAGTGATATAATAGGAGTCAAACATCTCAGGATCATGTGGAGAGTTATGCTATGATGTTTCCATAAGGTTTGCAGTCAGTACCTCTGAGTAAAATTGAAATGTATACTTCATTCAATGCTGAAGCACTGGATGCTCTGAGAAATCAACTTTTTTGTCTTGAATACCTAAATGATGCAACAAGTGTCAAACATCTCAGGATCATGTGGGGAGTTATACTAAGAGGTTTCCATAAGGTTTGCAGTCAATACCTTTGAGTAAAATTGAAATGTATACTTCATTCATTGCTAAACAAGATTATGCTCTGAGAAAACAACTTTTTTGTTTTGAATAACTGAGTGATGCAACAGGTGTCAAACAACTCAGGATCATGTGGGGAGTTATACTAAGATGTTTCCATAAGGTTTGCAGTCAGTACCTTTGAGTTAAATTGAAATGTATACTTCATTCAAAACTTAAGCTCTGTATGCTCTGAGAAATCAACTTTTTTGTCTTGAATACCTAAATGATGTAACAGGTGTCAAACATCTGAGGATCATGTGGGGAGTTATACTAAGAGGTTTCCATCAGGTTTGCAGTCAGTACCTTTGAGTAAAATTGAAATGTATACTTCATTCATTGCTATACAACATTATGCTCTCAGAAAACAACTTTTTTGTCTTGAATACCTGAGTGATATAGCAGCAGTCAAACAGCTCAGGATCATGTGGGGAGTAATATTAAGATGTTTCCATAAGGTTTGCATTCAGTACTTTAGAGTAAAATTGAAGCTATACTTTTAGTGCCAAAGCACTGCATTCACAGAGAAATCAACATTTTTGTCTTAAACACCTGAGTGATATAAATGGTATGAAACATCTCAGGATGATGTTGGGAGTTATATTAAGATGTTTCCAATCGGTTTGCAGTCAGTACCTTTGAGTTAAATTGAAATGTATACTTTATTCAATGCGATTGCACTCTGTGCACCGAGAAATCAACTTTTTTATCTTGAATAGCTGAGTGATATAATAGGAGTCAAACATCTCAGGATCATGTGGGGCGTTATGCTATGATGTTTCCATAAGGTTTGCAGTCAGTACCTTTGAGTAAAATTGAAATGTATACTTCATTCAATGCTGAAGCTCTGGATGCTCTGAGAAATCAACTTTTTTGTCTTGAATACCTAAATGATGTAACAGGTGTCAAACATCTCAGGATCATGTGGGGAGTTATACTAAGAGGTTTCCATAAGGTTTGTAGTCAATACCTTTGAGTAAAATTGAAATGTATACTTCATTCATTGCTAAACAAGACTATGTTCTGAGAAAACAACTTTTTTGTTTTGAATAACTGAGTGATGCAACAGGTGTCAAACATCTCAGGGTCATGTGGGGATTATGCCATGATGTTTCCATAAGGTTTGCAGTCAGTACCTTTGAGTAAAATTGAAATGTATACTTCATTCATTGCTAAACAAGATTATGCTCTGAGAACAGAACTTTTTTGTTTTGAATAACTGAGTGTTGCAACAGGTGTCAAACATCTCAGGATAATGTGGGGAGTTATGCTATGTTGTTTCCATAAGGTTTGCAGTCAGTACCTTTGAGTAAAATTGAAATCTATACTTCACTTATTGCTAAACAACAGTTTGCTCTGAGAAATCAACTTTATTGTTTTAAATAACTGAGTGATAGAACAGGTGTCAAACAGCTCAGGATCATGTGGGGAGTTATGCTATGATGTTTCCATAAGGTTTGCAGTCAGTACCTTTGAGTAAAATTGAAATGTATACTTCATTCATTGCTAAACAACATTATGCTCTCAGAAAACAACTTTTTTGTCTTGAATACCTGAGTAATATAACAGCAGTCAAACAGCTCAGGATCATGTGGGGAGTAATATTAAGATGTTTCCATAAGGTTTGCATTCAGTACTTTAGAGTAAAATTGAAACTATACTTTTAGTGCCAAAGCACAGCATTCACAGAGAAATCAACTTTTTTGTCTTGAACACCTGAGTGATATAAATGGTGTGAAACATCTCAGGATCATGTTGGGAGTAATCCTATGATGTTTCCATAAGGTTTGCAGTCAGTACCTTTGAGCAAAATTGAAATGTATACTTCATTCAATGCTGAAGCTCTGGATGCTCTGAGAAATCAACTTTTTTGTTTTGAATACCTAAATGATGTAACAAGTGTCAAACATCTCAGGATCATGTGGGGAGTTATACTACGATGTTTCCATAAGGTTTGCAGTCAGTACCTTTGAGTTAAATTGAAATGTATACTTCATTCATTGCTAAACAGGATTATGCTCTGAGAAAACAACTTTTTTGTTTTGAATAACTGAGTGATGCAACAGGTGTCAAACATCTCAGGATCATGTGGGGAGTTATGCTATGATGTTTCCATAAGGTTTGCAGTCAGTACCTTTGAGTTAAATTGAAATGTATACTTCATTCAAAACTTAAGCTCTGTATGCTGCGAGAAATCAACTTTTTTGTCTTGAATACCTAAATGATGTAACAGGTGTCAAATATCTCAGGATCATGTGGGGAGTTATACTAAGAGGTTTCCATAAGGTTTGCAGTCAATACCTTTGAGTAAAATTGAAATGTATACTTCATTCATTGCTAAACAAGATTATGCTCTGAGAAAACAACTCTTTTGTTTTGAATAACTGAGTGATGCAACAGGTGTCAAACATCTCAGGATCATGTGGGGAGTTATGCTATGTTGTTTCCATAAGGTTTGCAGTCAGTACCTTTGAGTAAAATTGAAATGTATACTTCATTCATTGCTATACAACATTATGCTCTCAGAAAACAACTTTTTTGTCTTGAATACCTGAGTGATATAACAGCAGTCAAACAGCTCAGGATCATGTGGGGAGTAATATTAAGATGTTTCCATAAGGTTTGCATTCAGTACTTTAGAGTAAAATTAAAGCTATACTTTTAGTGCCAAAGCACTGCATTCACAGAGAAATCAACTTTTTTGTCTTAAACACCTGAGTGATATAAATGGTGTGAAACATCTCAGGATCATGTTGGGAGTTATATTATGATGTTTCCAATCGGTTTGCAGTCAGTACCTTTGAGTTAAATTGAAATGTATACTTTATTCAATGCGATTGCACTCTGTGCACCGAGAAATCAACTTTTTTATCTTGAATACCTGAGTGATATAATAGGAGTCAAACATCTCAGGATCATGTGGGGAGTTATGCTATGATGTTTCCATAAGGTTTGCAGTCAGTACCTTTGAGTAAAATTGAAATGTATACTTCATTCAATGCTGAAGCACTGGATGCTCTGAGAAATCAACTTTTTTGTCTTGAATACCTAAATGATGTAACAGGTGTCAAACAGCTCAGGATCATGTGGGGAGTTATACTAAGAGGTTTCCATAAGGTTTGCAGTCAATACCTTTGAGTAAAATTGAAATGTATACTTCATTCATTGCTAAACAAGATTATGCTCTGAGAAAACAACTTTTTTGTTTTGAATAACTGAGTGATGCAACAGGTGTCAAACATCTCAGGATCATGTGGGGAGTTATGCTATGTTGTTTCCATAAGGTTTGCAGTCAGTACCTTTGAGTAAAATTGAAATGTATACTTCATTCATTGCTAAACAACATTATGCTCTCAGAAAACAACTTTTTTGTCTTGAATACCTGAGTAATATAACAGCAGTCAAACAGCTCAGGATCATGTGGGGAGTAATATTAAGATGTTTCCATAAGGTTTGCATTCAGTACTTTAGAGTAAAATTGAAACTATACTTTTAGTGCCAAAGCACAGCATTCACAGAGAAATCAACTTTTTTGTCTTGAACACCTGAGTGATATAAATGGTGTGAAACATCTCAGGATCATGTTGGGAGTAATCCTATGATGTTTCCATAAGGTTTGCAGTCAGTACCTTTGAGCAAAATTGAAATGTATACTTCATTCAATGCTGAAGCTCTGGATGCTCTGAGAAATCAACTTTTTTGTTTTGAATACCTAAATGATGTAACAGGTGTCAAACATCTCAGGATCATGTGGGGAGTTATACTACGATGTTTCCATAAGGTTTGCAGTCAGTACCTTTGAGTTAAATTGAAATGTATACTTCATTCATTGCTAAACAGGATTATGCTCTGAGAAAACAACTTTTTTGTTTTGAATAACTGAGTGATGCAACAGGTGTCAAACATCTCAGGATCATGTGGGGAGTTATGCTATGATGTTTCCATAAGGTTTGCAGTCAGTACCTTTGAGTTAAATTGAAATGTATACTTCATTCAAAACTTAAGCTCTGTATGCTGCGAGAAATCAACTTTTTTGTCTTGAATACCTAAATGATGTAACAGGTGTCAAATATCTCAGGATCATGTGGGGAGTTATACTAAGAGGTTTCCATAAGGTTTGCAGTCAATACCTTTGAGTAAAATTGAAATGTATACTTCATTCATTGCTAAACAAGATTATGCTCTGAGAAAACAACTTTTTTGTTTTGAATAACTGAGTGATGCAACAGGTGTCAAACATCTCAGGATCATGTGGGGAGTTATGCTATGTTGTTTCCATAAGGTTTGCAGTCAGTACCTTTGAGTAAAATTGAAATGTATACTTCATTCATTGCTATACAACATTATGCTCTCAGAAAACAACTTTTTTGTCTTGAATACCTGAGTGATATAACAGCAGTCAAACAGCTCAGGATCATGTGGGGAGTAATATTAAGATGTTTCCATAAGGTTTGCATTCAGTACTTTAGAGTAAAATTGAAGCTATACTTTTAGTGCCAAAGCACTGCATTCACAGAGAAATCAACTTTTTTGTCTTAAACACCTGAGTGATATAAATGGTGTGAAACATCTCAGGATCATGTTGGGAGTTATATTATGATGTTTCCAATCGGTTTGCAGTCAGTACCTTTGAGTTAAATTGAAATGTATACTTTATTCAATGCGATTGCACTCTGTGCACCGAGAAATCAACTTTTTTATCTTGAATACCTGAGTGATATAATAGGAGTCAAACATCTCAGGATCATGTGGGGAGTTATGCTATGATGTTTCCATAAGGTTTGCAGTCAGTACCTTTGAGTAAAATTGAAATGTATACTTCATTCAATGCTGAAGCACTGGATGCTCTGAGAAATCAACTTTTTTGTCTTGAATACCTAAATGATGTAACAGGTGTCAAACAGCTCAGGATCATGTGGGGAGTTATACTAAGAGGTTTCCATAAGGTTTGCAGTCAATACCTTTGAGTAAAAGTGAAATGTATACTTCATTCATTGCTAAACAAGATTATGCTCTGAGAAAACAACTTTTTTGTTTTGAATAACTGAGTGATGCAACAGGTGTCAAACATCTCAGGATCATGTGGGGAGTTATGCTATGTTGTTTCCATAAGGTTTGCAGTCAGTACCTTTGAGTAATATTGAAATGTATACTTCATTCATCGCTACTCAAGATTATGCTCTCAGAAAACAACTTTTTTGTATTGAATACCTGAGTGATATAACAGCAGTCAAACAGCTCAGGATCATGTGGGGAGTAATATTAAGATGTTTCCATAAGGTTTACATTCAGTACTTTAGAGTAAAATTGAAGCTATACTTTTAGTGCCAAAGCACTGCATTCACAGAGAAATCAACTTTTTTGTCTTAAACACCTGAGTGATATAAATGGTGTGAAACATCTCAGGATCATGTTGGGAGTTATATTAAGATGTTTCCAATCGGTTTGCAGTCAGTACCTTTGAGTTAAATTGAAATGTATACTTTATTGAATGCGATTGCACTCTGTGCACCGAGAAATCAACTTTTTTATCTTGAATACCTGAGTGATATAATAGGAGTCAAACATCTCAGGATCATGTGGGGAGTTATGCTATGATGTTTCCATAAGGTTTGCAGTCAGTACCTTTGAGTAAAATTGAAATGTATACTTCATTCAATGCTGAAGCTCTGGATGCTCTGAGAAATCAACTTTTTTGTCTTGAATACCTAAATGATGTAACAGGTGTCAAACATCTCAGGATCATGTGGGGAGTTATACTAAGAGGTTTCCATAAGGTTTGCAGTCAATACCTTTGAGTAAAATTGAAATGTATACTTCATTCATTGCTAAACAAGATTATGCTCTGAGAACAGAACTTTTTTGTTTTGAATAACTGAGTGTTGCAACAGGTGTCAAACATCTCAGGATAATGTGGGGAGTTATGCTATGTTGTTTCCATAAGGTTTGCAGTCAGTACCTTTGAGTAAAATTGAAATCTATACTTCACTTATTGCTAAACAACAGTTTGCTCTGAGAAATCAACTTTATTGTTTTAAATAACTGAGTGATAGAACAGGTGTCAAACAGCTCAGGATCATGTGGGGAGTTATGCTATGATGTTTCCATAAGGTTTGCAGTCAGTACCTTTGAGTAAAATTGAAATGTATACTTCATTCAATGCTGAAGCACTGGATGCTCTGAGAAATCAACTTTTTTGTCTTGAATACCTAAATGATGTAACAGGTGTCAAACAGCTCAGGATCATGTGGGGAGTTATACTAAGAGGTTTCCATAAGGTTTGCAGTCAATACCTTTGAGTAAAAGTGAAATGTATACTTCATTCATTGCTAAACAAGATTATGCTCTGAGAAAACAACTTTTTTGTTTTGAATAACTGAGTGATGCAACAGGTGTCAAACATCTCAGGATCATGTGGGGAGTTATGCTATGTTGTTTCCATAAGGTTTGCAGTCAGTACCTTTGAGTGATTTGAAATGTATACTTCATTCATCGCTACTCAAGATTATGCTCTCAGAAAACAACTTTTTTGTATTGAATACCTGAGTGATATAACAGCAGTCAAACAGCTCAGGATCATGTGGGGAGTAATATTAAGATGTTTCCATAAGGTTTACATTCAGTACTTTAGAGTAAAATTGAAGCTATACTTTTAGTGCCAAAGCACTGCATTCACAGAGAAATCAACTTTTTTGTCTTAAACACCTGAGTGATATAAATGGTGTGAAACATCTCAGGATCATGTTGGGAGTTATATTAAGATGTTTCCAATCGGTTTGCAGTCAGTACCTTTGAGTTAAATTGAAATGTATACTTTATTCAATGCGATTGCACTCTGTGCACCGAGAAATCAACTATTTTATCTTGAATACCTGAGTGATATAATAGGAGTCAAACATCTCAGGATCATGTTGGGAGTAATCCTATGATGTTTCCATAAGGTTTGCAGTCAGTACCTTTGAGCAAAATTGAAATGTATACTTCATTCAATGCTGAAGCTCTGGATGCTCTGAGAAATCAACATTTTGTTTTGAATACCTAAATGATGTAACAAGAGTCAAACATCTCAGGATCATGTGGGGAGTTATACTACGATGTTTCCATAAGGTTTGCAGTCAGTACCTTTGAGTTAAATTGAAATGTATACTTCATTCATTGCTAAACAGGATTATGCTCTGAGAAAACAACTTTTTTGTTTTGAATAACTGAGTGATGCAACAGGTGTCAAACATCTCAGGATCATGTGGGGAGTTATGCTATGATGTTTCCATAAGGTTTGCAGTCAGTACCTTTGAGTTAAATTGAAATGTATACTTCATTCAAAACTTAAGCTCTGTATGCTGCGAGAAATCAACTTTTTTGTCTTGAATACCTAAATGATGTAACAGGTGTCAAATATCTCAGGATCATGTGGGGAGTTATACTAAGAGGTTTCCATAAGGTTTGCAGTCAATACCTTTGAGTAAAATTGAAATGTATACTTCATTCATTGCTAAACAAGATTATGCTCTGAGAAAACAACTTTTTTGTTTTGAATAACTGAGTGATGCAACAGGTGTCAAACATCTCAGGATCATGTGGGGAGTTATGCTATGTTGTTTCCATAAGGTTTGCAGTCAGTACCTTTGAGTAAAATTGAAATGTATACTTCATTCATTGCTATACAACATTATGCTCTCAGAAAACAACTTTTTTGTCTTGAATACCTGAGTGATATAACAGCAGTCAAACAGCTCAGGATCATGTGGGGAGTAATATTAAGATGTTTCCATAAGGTTTGCATTCAGTACTTTAGAGTAAAATTGAAGCTATACTTTTAGTGCCAAAGCACTGCATTCACAGAGAAATCAACTTTTTTGTCTTAAACACCTGAGTGATATAAATGGTGTGAAACATCTCAGGATCATGTTGGGAGTTATATTATGATGTTTCCAATCGGTTTGCAGTCAGTACCTTTGAGTTAAATTGAAATGTATACTTTATTCAATGCGATTGCACTCTGTGCACCGAGAAATCAACTTTTTTATCTTGAATACCTGAGTGATATAATAGGAGTCAAACATCTCAGGATCATGTGGGGAGTTATGCTATGATGTTTCCATAAGGTTTGCAGTCAGTACCTTTGAGTAAAATTGAAATGTATACTTCATTCAATGCTGAAGCACTGGATGCTCTGAGAAATCAACTTTTTTGTCTTGAATACCTAAATGATGTAACAGGTGTCAAACAGCTCAGGATCATGTGGGGAGTTATACTAAGAGGTTTCCATAAGGTTTGCAGTCAATACCTTTGAGTAAAAGTGAAATGTATACTTCATTCATTGCTAAACAAGATTATGCTCTGAGAAAACAACTTTTTTGTTTTGAATAACTGAGTGATGCAACAGGTGTCAAACATCTCAGGATCATGTGGGGAGTTATGCTATGTTGTTTCCATAAGGTTTGCAGTCAGTACCTTTGAGTAATATTGAAATGTATACTTCATTCATCGCTACTCAAGATTATGCTCTCAGAAAACAACTTTTTTGTATTGAATACCTGAGTGATATAACAGCAGTCAAACAGCTCAGGATCATGTGGGGAGTAATATTAAGATGTTTCCATAAGGTTTACATTCAGTACTTTAGAGTAAAATTGAAGCTATACTTTTAGTGCCAAAGCACTGCATTCACAGAGAAATCAACTTTTTTGTCTTAAACACCTGAGTGATATAAATGGTGTGAAACATCTCAGGATCATGTTGGGAGTTATATTAAGATGTTTCCAATCGGTTTGCAGTCAGTACCTTTGAGTTAAATTGAAATGTATACTTTATTGAATGCGATTGCACTCTGTGCACCGAGAAATCAACTTTTTTATCTTGAATACCTGAGTGATATAATAGGAGTCAAACATCTCAGGATCATGTGGGGAGTTATGCTATGATGTTTCCATAAGGTTTGCAGTCAGTACCTTTGAGTAAAATTGAAATGTATACTTCATTCAATGCTGAAGCTCTGGATGCTCTGAGAAATCAACTTTTTTGTCTTGAATACCTAAATGATGTAACAGGTGTCAAACATCTCAGGATCATGTGGGGAGTTATACTAAGAGGTTTCCATAAGGTTTGCAGTCAATACCTTTGAGTAAAATTGAAATGTATACTTCATTCATTGCTAAACAAGATTATGCTCTGAGAACAGAACTTTTTTGTTTTGAATAACTGAGTGTTGCAACAGGTGTCAAACATCTCAGGATAATGTGGGGAGTTATGCTATGTTGTTTCCATAAGGTTTGCAGTCAGTACCTTTGAGTAAAATTGAAATCTATACTTCACTTATTGCTAAACAACAGTTTGCTCTGAGAAATCAACTTTATTGTTTTAAATAACTGAGTGATAGAACAGGTGTCAAACAGCTCAGGATCATGTGGGGAGTTATGCTATGATGTTTCCATAAGGTTTGCAGTCAGTACCTTTGAGTAAAATTGAAATGTATACTTCATTCAATGCTGAAGCACTGGATGCTCTGAGAAATCAACTTTTTTGTCTTGAATACCTAAATGATGTAACAGGTGTCAAACAGCTCAGGATCATGTGGGGAGTTATACTAAGAGGTTTCCATAAGGTTTGCAGTCAATACCTTTGAGTAAAAGTGAAATGTATACTTCATTCATTGCTAAACAAGATTATGCTCTGAGAAAACAACTTTTTTGTTTTGAATAACTGAGTGATGCAACAGGTGTCAAACATCTCAGGATCATGTGGGGAGTTATGCTATGTTGTTTCCATAAGGTTTGCAGTCAGTACCTTTGAGTGATTTGAAATGTATACTTCATTCATCGCTACTCAAGATTATGCTCTCAGAAAACAACTTTTTTGTATTGAATACCTGAGTGATATAACAGCAGTCAAACAGCTCAGGATCATGTGGGGAGTAATATTAAGATGTTTCCATAAGGTTTACATTCAGTACTTTAGAGTAAAATTGAAGCTATACTTTTAGTGCCAAAGCACTGCATTCACAGAGAAATCAACTTTTTTGTCTTAAACACCTGAGTGATATAAATGGTGTGAAACATCTCAGGATCATGTTGGGAGTTATATTAAGATGTTTCCAATCGGTTTGCAGTCAGTACCTTTGAGTTAAATTGAAATGTATACTTTATTCAATGCGATTGCACTCTGTGCACCGAGAAATCAACTATTTTATCTTGAATACCTGAGTGATATAATAGGAGTCAAACATCTCAGGATCATGTTGGGAGTAATCCTATGATGTTTCCATAAGGTTTGCAGTCAGTACCTTTGAGCAAAATTGAAATGTATACTTCATTCAATGCTGAAGCTCTGGATGCTCTGAGAAATCAACATTTTGTTTTGAATACCTAAATGATGTAACAAGAGTCAAACATCTCAGGATCATGTGGGGAGTTATACTACGATGTTTCCATAAGGTTTGCAGTCAGTACCTTTGAGTTAAATTGAAATGTATACTTCATTCATTGCTAAACAGGATTATGCTCTGAGAAAACAACTTTTTTGTTTTGAATAACTGAGTGATGCAACAGGTGTCAAACATCTCAGGATCATGTGGGGAGTTATGCTATGATGTTTCCATAAGGTTTGCAGTCAGTACCTTTGAGTTAAATTGAAATGTATACTTCATTCAAAACTTAAGCTCTGTATGCTGCGAGAAATCAACTTTTTTGTCTTGAATACCTAAATGATGTAACAGGTGTCAAATATCTCAGGATCATGTGGGGAGTTATACTAAGAGGTTTCCATAAGGTTTGCAGTCAATACCTTTGAGTAAAATTGAAATGTATACTTCATTCATTGCTAAACAAGATTATGCTCTGAGAAAACAACTTTTTTGTTTTGAATAACTGAGTGATGCAACAGGTGTCAAACATCTCAGGATCATGTGGGGAGTTATGCTATGTTGTTTCCATAAGGTTTGCAGTCAGTACCTTTGAGTAAAATTGAAATGTATACTTCATTCATTGCTATACAACATTATGCTCTCAGAAAACAACTTTTTTGTCTTGAATACCTGAGTGATATAACAGCAGTCAAACAGCTCAGGATCATGTGGGGAGTAATATTAAGATGTTTCCATAAGGTTTGCATTCAGTACTTTAGAGTAAAATTGAAGCTATACTTTTAGTGCCAAAGCACTGCATTCACAGAGAAATCAACTTTTTTGTCTTAAACACCTGAGTGATATAAATGGTGTGAAACATCTCAGGATCATGTTGGGAGTTATATTATGATGTTTCCAATCGGTTTGCAGTCAGTACCTTTGAGTTAAATTGAAATGTATACTTTATTGAATGCGATTGCACTCTGTGCACCGAGAAATCAACTTTTTTATCTTGAATACCTGAGTGATATAATAGGAGTCAAACATCTCAGGATCATGTGGAGAGTTATGCTATGATGTTTCCATAAGGTTTGCAGTCAGTACCTTTGAGTAAAATTGAAATGTATACTTCATTCAATGCTGAAGCACTGGATGCTCTGAGAAATCAACTTTTTTGTCTTGAATACCTAAATGATGTAACAAGTGTCAAACATCTCAGGATCATGTGGGGAGTTATACTAAGAGGTTTCCATAAGGTTTGCAGTCAATACCTTTGAGTAAAATTGAAATGTATACTTCATTCATTGCTAAACAAGATTATGCTCTGAGAAAACAACTTTTTTGTTTTGAATAACTGAGTGATGCAACAGGTGTCAAACAACTCAGGATCATGTGGGGAGTTATACTAAGATGTTTCCATAAGGTTTGCAGTCAGTACCTTTGAGTTAAATTGAAATGTATACTTCATTCAAAACTTAAGCTCTGTATGCTCTGAGAAATCAACTTTTTTGTCTTGAATACCTAAATGATGTAACAGGTGTCAAACATCTGAGGATCATGTGGGGAGTTATACTAAGAGGTTTCCATCAGGTTTGCAGTCAGTACCTTTGAGTAAAATTGAAATGTATACTTCATTCATTGCTATACAACATTATGCTCTCAGAAAACAACTTTTTTGTCTTGAATACCTGAGTGATATAGCAGCAGTCAAACAGCTCAGGATCATGTGGGGAGTAATATTAAGATGTTTCCATAAGGTTTGCATTCAGTACTTTAGAGTAAAATTGAAGCTATACTTTTAGTGCCAAAGCACTGCATTCACAGAGAAATCAACATTTTTGTCTTAAACACCTGAGTGATATAAATGGTATGAAACATCTCAGGATGATGTTGGGAGTTATATTAAGATGTTTCCAATCGGTTTGCAGTCAGTACCTTTGAGTTAAATTGAAATGTATACTTTATTCAATGCGATTGCACTCTGTGCACCGAGAAATCAACTTTTTTATCTTGAATAGCTGAGTGATATAATAGGAGTCAAACATCTCAGGATCATGTGGGGCGTTATGCTATGATGTTTCCATAAGGTTTGCAGTCAGTACCTTTGAGTAAAATTGAAATGTATACTTCATTCAATGCTGAAGCTCTGGATGCTCTGAGAAATCAACTTTTTTGTCTTGAATACCTAAATGATGTAACAGGTGTCAAACATCTCAGGATCATGTGGGGAGTTATACTAAGAGGTTTCCATAAGGTTTGTAGTCAATACCTTTGAGTAAAATTGAAATGTATACTTCATTCATTGCTAAACAAGACTATGTTCTGAGAAAACAACTTTTTTGTTTTGAATAACTGAGTGATGCAACAGGTGTCAAACATCTCAGGGTCATGTGGGGATTATGCCATGATGTTTCCATAAGGTTTGCAGTCAGTACCTTTGAGTAAAATTGAAATGTATACTTCATTCATTGCTAAACAAGATTATGCTCTGAGAACAGAACTTTTTTGTTTTGAATAACTGAGTGTTGCAACAGGTGTCAAACATCTCAGGATAATGTGGGGAGTTATGCTATGTTGTTTCCATAAGGTTTGCAGTCAGTACCTTTGAGTAAAATTGAAATCTATACTTCACTTATTGCTAAACAACAGTTTGCTCTGAGAAATCAACTTTATTGTTTTAAATAACTGAGTGATAGAACAGGTGTCAAACAGCTCAGGATCATGTGGGGAGTTATGCTATGATGTTTCCATAAGGTTTGCAGTCAGTACCTTTGAGTAAAATTGAAATGTATACTTCATTCATTGCTAAACAACATTATGCTCTCAGAAAACAACTTTTTTGTCTTGAATACCTGAGTAATATAACAGCAGTCAAACAGCTCAGGATCATGTGGGGAGTAATATTAAGATGTTTCCATAAGGTTTGCATTCAGTACTTTAGAGTAAAATTGAAACTATACTTTTAGTGCCAAAGCACAGCATTCACAGAGAAATCAACTTTTTTGTCTTGAACACCTGAGTGATATAAATGGTGTGAAACATCTCAGGATCATGTTGGGAGTAATCCTATGATGTTTCCATAAGGTTTGCAGTCAGTACCTTTGAGCAAAATTGAAATGTATACTTCATTCAATGCTGAAGCTCTGGATGCTCTGAGAAATCAACTTTTTTGTTTTGAATACCTAAATGATGTAACAAGTGTCAAACATCTCAGGATCATGTGGGGAGTTATACTACGATGTTTCCATAAGGTTTGCAGTCAGTACCTTTGAGTTAAATTGAAATGTATACTTCATTCATTGCTAAACAGGATTATGCTCTGAGAAAACAACTTTTTTGTTTTGAATAACTGAGTGATGCAACAGGTGTCAAACATCTCAGGATCATGTGGGGAGTTATGCTATGATGTTTCCATAAGGTTTGCAGTCAGTACCTTTGAGTTAAATTGAAATGTATACTTCATTCAAAACTTAAGCTCTGTATGCTGCGAGAAATCAACTTTTTTGTCTTGAATACCTAAATGATGTAACAGGTGTCAAATATCTCAGGATCATGTGGGGAGTTATACTAAGAGGTTTCCATAAGGTTTGCAGTCAATACCTTTGAGTAAAATTGAAATGTATACTTCATTCATTGCTAAACAAGATTATGCTCTGAGAAAACAACTCTTTTGTTTTGAATAACTGAGTGATGCAACAGGTGTCAAACATCTCAGGATCATGTGGGGAGTTATGCTATGTTGTTTCCATAAGGTTTGCAGTCAGTACCTTTGAGTAAAATTGAAATGTATACTTCATTCATTGCTATACAACATTATGCTCTCAGAAAACAACTTTTTTGTCTTGAATACCTGAGTGATATAACAGCAGTCAAACAGCTCAGGATCATGTGGGGAGTAATATTAAGATGTTTCCATAAGGTTTGCATTCAGTACTTTAGAGTAAAATTAAAGCTATACTTTTAGTGCCAAAGCACTGCATTCACAGAGAAATCAACTTTTTTGTCTTAAACACCTGAGTGATATAAATGGTGTGAAACATCTCAGGATCATGTTGGGAGTTATATTATGATGTTTCCAATCGGTTTGCAGTCAGTACCTTTGAGTTAAATTGAAATGTATACTTTATTCAATGCGATTGCACTCTGTGCACCGAGAAATCAACTTTTTTATCTTGAATACCTGAGTGATATAATAGGAGTCAAACATCTCAGGATCATGTGGGGAGTTATGCTATGATGTTTCCATAAGGTTTGCAGTCAGTACCTTTGAGTAAAATTGAAATGTATACTTCATTCAATGCTGAAGCACTGGATGCTCTGAGAAATCAACTTTTTTGTCTTGAATACCTAAATGATGTAACAGGTGTCAAACAGCTCAGGATCATGTGGGGAGTTATACTAAGAGGTTTCCATAAGGTTTGCAGTCAATACCTTTGAGTAAAATTGAAATGTATACTTCATTCATTGCTAAACAAGATTATGCTCTGAGAAAACAACTTTTTTGTTTTGAATAACTGAGTGATGCAACAGGTGTCAAACATCTCAGGATCATGTGGGGAGTTATGCTATGTTGTTTCCATAAGGTTTGCAGTCAGTACCTTTGAGTAAAATTGAAATGTATACTTCATTCATTGCTAAACAACATTATGCTCTCAGAAAACAACTTTTTTGTCTTGAATACCTGAGTAATATAACAGCAGTCAAACAGCTCAGGATCATGTGGGGAGTAATATTAAGATGTTTCCATAAGGTTTGCATTCAGTACTTTAGAGTAAAATTGAAACTATACTTTTAGTGCCAAAGCACAGCATTCACAGAGAAATCAACTTTTTTGTCTTGAACACCTGAGTGATATAAATGGTGTGAAACATCTCAGGATCATGTTGGGAGTAATCCTATGATGTTTCCATAAGGTTTGCAGTCAGTACCTTTGAGCAAAATTGAAATGTATGCTTCATTCAATGCTGAAGCTCTGGATGCTCTGAGAAATCAACTTTTTTGTTTTGAATACCTAAATGATGTAACAGGTGTCAAACATCTCAGGATCATGTGGGGAGTTATACTACGATGTTTCCATAAGGTTTGCAGTCAGTACCTTTGAGTTAAATTGAAATGTATACTTCATTCATTGCTAAACAGGATTATGCTCTGAGAAAACAACTTTTTTGTTTTGAATAACTGAGTGATGCAACAGGTGTCAAACATCTCAGGATCATGTGGGGAGTTATGCTATGATGTTTCCATAAGGTTTGCAGTCAGTACCTTTGAGTTAAATTGAAATGTATACTTCATTCAAAACTTAAGCTCTGTATGCTGCGAGAAATCAACTTTTTTGTCTTGAATACCTAAATGATGTAACAGGTGTCAAATATCTCAGGATCATGTGGGGAGTTATACTAAGAGGTTTCCATAAGGTTTGCAGTCAATACCTTTGAGTAAAATTGAAATGTATACTTCATTCATTGCTAAACAAGATTATGCTCTGAGAAAACAACTTTTTTGTTTTGAATAACTGAGTGATGCAACAGGTGTCAAACATCTCAGGATCATGTGGGGAGTTATGCTATGTTGTTTCCATAAGGTTTGCAGTCAGTACCTTTGAGTAAAATTGAAATGTATACTTCATTCATTGCTATACAACATTATGCTCTCAGAAAACAACTTTTTTGTCTTGAATACCTGAGTGATATAACAGCAGTCAAACAGCTCAGGATCATGTGGGGAGTAATATTAAGATGTTTCCATAAGGTTTGCATTCAGTACTTTAGAGTAAAATTGAAGCTATACTTTTAGTGCCAAAGCACTGCATTCACAGAGAAATCAACTTTTTTGTCTTAAACACCTGAGTGATATAAATGGTGTGAAACATCTCAGGATCATGTTGGGAGTTATATTATGATGTTTCCAATCGGTTTGCAGTCAGTACCTTTGAGTTAAATTGAAATGTATACTTTATTCAATGCGATTGCACTCTGTGCACCGAGAAATCAACTTTTTTATCTTGAATACCTGAGTGATATAATAGGAGTCAAACATCTCAGGATCATGTGGGGAGTTATGCTATGATGTTTCCATAAGGTTTGCAGTCAGTACCTTTGAGTAAAATTGAAATGTATACTTCATTCAATGCTGAAGCACTGGATGCTCTGAGAAATCAACTTTTTTGTCTTGAATACCTAAATGATGTAACAGGTGTCAAACAGCTCAGGATCATGTGGGGAGTTATACTAAGAGGTTTCCATAAGGTTTGCAGTCAATACCTTTGAGTAAAAGTGAAATGTATACTTCATTCATTGCTAAACAAGATTATGCTCTGAGAAAACAACTTTTTTGTTTTGAATAACTGAGTGATGCAACAGGTGTCAAACATCTCAGGATCATGTGGGGAGTTATGCTATGTTGTTTCCGTAAGGTTTGCAGTCAGTACCTTTGAGTAATATTGAAATGTATACTTCATTCATCGCTACTCAAGATTATGCTCTCAGAAAACAACTTTTTTGTATTGAATACCTGAGTGATATAACAGCAGTCAAACAGCTCAGGATCATGTGGGGAGTAATATTAAGATGTTTCCATAAGGTTTACATTCAGTACTTTAGAGTAAAATTGAAGCTATACTTTTAGTGCCAAAGCACTGCATTCACAGAGAAATCAACTTTTTTGTCTTAAACACCTGAGTGATATAAATGGTGTGAAACATCTCAGGATCATGTTGGGAGTTATATTAAGATGTTTCCAATCGGTTTGCAGTCAGTACCTTTGAGTTAAATTGAAATGTATACTTTATTGAATGCGATTGCACTCTGTGCACCGAGAAATCAACTTTTTTATCTTGAATACCTGAGTGATATAATAGGAGTCAAACATCTCAGGATCATGTGGGGAGTTATGCTATGATGTTTCCATAAGGTTTGCAGTCAGTACCTTTGAGTAAAATTGAAATGTATACTTCATTCAATGCTGAAGCTCTGGATGCTCTGAGAAATCAACTTTTTTGTCTTGAATACCTAAATGATGTAACAGGTGTCAAACATCTCAGGATCATGTGGGGAGTTATACTAAGAGGTTTCCATAAGGTTTGCAGTCAATACCTTTGAGTAAAATTGAAATGTATACTTCATTCATTGCTAAACAAGATTATGCTCTGAGAAAACAACTTTTTTGTTTTGAATAACTGAGTGATGCAACAGGTGTCAAACATCTCAGGGTCATGTGGGGAGTTATGCTATGTTGTTTCCATAAGGTTTGCAGTCAGTACCTTTGAGTAATTTGAAATGTATACTTCATTCATCGCTACTCAAGATTATGCTCTCAGAAAACAACTTTTTTGTATTGAATACCTGAGTGATATAACAGCAGTCAAACAGCTCAGGATCATGTGGGGAGTAATATTAAGATGTTTCCATAAGGTTTACATTCAGTACTTTAGAGTAAAATTGAAGCTATACTTTTAGTGCCAAAGCACTGCATTCACAGAGAAATCAACTTTTTTGTCTTAAACACCTGAGTGATATAAATGGTGTGAAACATCTCAGGATCATGTTGGGAGTTATATTAAGATGTTTCCAATCGGTTTGCAGTCAGTACCTTTGAGTTAAATTGAAATGTATACTTTATTCAATGCGATTGCGCTCTGTGCACCGAGAAATCAACTATTTTATCTTGAATACCTGAGTGATATAATAGGAGTCAAACATCTCAGGATCATGTGGGGAGTTATGCTATGATGTTTCCATAAGGTTTGCAGTCAGTACCTTTGAGTAAAATTGAAATGTATACTTCATTCAATGCTGAAGCTCTGGATGCTCTGAGAAATCAACTTTTTTGTCTTGAATACCTAAATGATGTAACAGGTGTCGAACATCTCAGGATCATGTGGGGAGTTATACTAAGAGGTTTCCATAAGGTTTGCAGTCAATACCTTTGAGTAAAATTGAAATGTATACTTCATTCATTGCTAAACAAGATTATGCTCTGAGAAAACAACTTTTTTGTTTTGAATAACTGAGTGATGCAACAGGTGTCAAACATCTCAGGATCATGTGGGGAGTTATGCTATGTTGTTTCCATAAGGTTTGCAGTCAGTACCTTTGAGTAATATTGAAATGTATACTTCATTCATCGCTACTCAAGATTATGCTCTCAGAAAACAACTTTTTTGTATTGAATACCTGAGTGATATAACAGCAGTCAAACAGCTCAGGATCATGTGGGGAGTAATATTAAGATGTTTCCATAAGGTTTACATTCAGTACTTTAGAGTAAAATTGAAGCTATACTTTTAGTGCCAAAGCACTGCATTCACAGAGAAATCAACTTTTTTGTCTTAAACACCTGAGTGATATAAATGGTGTGAAACATCTCAGGATCATGTTGGGAGTTATATTAAGATGTTTCCAATCGGTTTGCAGTCAGTATCTTTGAGTTAAATTGAAATGTATACTTTATTGAATGCGATTGCACTCTGTGCACCGAGAAATCAACTTTTTTATCTTGAATACCTGAGTGATATAATAGGAGTCAAACATCTCAGGATCATGTGGGGAGTTATGCTATGATGTTTCCATAAGGTTTGCAGTCAGTACCTTTGAGTAAAATTGAAATGTATACTTCATTCAATGCTGAAGCTCTGGATGCTCTGAGAAATCAACTTTTTTGTCTTGAATACCTAAATGATGTAACAGGTGTCAAACATCTCAGGATCATGTGGGGAGTTATACTAAGAGGTTTCCATAAGGTTTGCAGTCAATACCTTTGAGTAAAATTGAAATGTATACTTCATTCATTGCTAAACAAGATTATGCTCTGAGAACAGAACTTTTTTGTTTTGAATAACTGAGTGTTGCAACAGGTGTCAAACATCTCAGGATAATGTGGGGAGTTATGCTATGTTGTTTCCATAAGGTTTGCAGTCAGTACCTTTGAGTAAAATTGAAATCTATACTTCACTTATTGCTAAACAACAGTTTGCTCTGAGAAATCAACTTTATTGTTTTAAATAACTGAGTGATAGAACAGGTGTCAAACAGCTCAGGATCATGTGGGGAGTTATGCTATGATGTTTCCATAAGGTTTGCAGTCAGTACCTTTGAGTAAAATTGAAATGTATACTTCATTCAATGCTGAAGCACTGGATGCTCTGAGAAATCAACTTTTTTGTCTTGAATACCTAAATGATGTAACAGGTGTCAAACAGCTCAGGATCATGTGGGGAGTTATACTAAGAGGTTTCCATAAGGTTTGCAGTCAATACCTTTGAGTAAAAGTGAAATGTATACTTCATTCATTGCTAAACAAGATTATGCTCTGAGAAAACAACTTTTTTGTTTTGAATAACTGAGTGATGCAACAGGTGTCAAACATCTCAGGATCATGTGGGGAGTTATGCTATGTTGTTTCCATAAGGTTTGCAGTCAGTACCTTTGAGTGATTTGAAATGTATACTTCATTCATCGCTACTCAAGATTATGCTCTCAGAAAACAACTTTTTTGTATTGAATACCTGAGTGATATAACAGCAGTCAAACAGCTCAGGATCATGTGGGGAGTAATATTAAGATGTTTCCATAAGGTTTACATTCAGTACTTTAGAGTAAAATTGAAGCTATACTTTTAGTGCCAAAGCACTGCATTCACAGAGAAATCAACTTTTTTGTCTTAAACACCTGAGTGATATAAATGGTGTGAAACATCTCAGGATCATGTTGGGAGTTATATTAAGATGTTTCCAATCGGTTTGCAGTCAGTACCTTTGAGTTAAATTGAAATGTATACTTTATTCAATGCGATTGCACTCTGTGCACCGAGAAATCAACTATTTTATCTTGAATACCTGAGTGATATAATAGGAGTCAAACATCTCAGGATCATGTTGGGAGTAATCCTATGATGTTTCCATAAGGTTTGCAGTCAGTACCTTTGAGCAAAATTGAAATGTATACTTCATTCAATGCTGAAGCTCTGGATGCTCTGAGAAATCAACATTTTGTTTTGAATACCTAAATGATGTAACAAGAGTCAAACATCTCAGGATCATGTGGGGAGTTATACTACGATGTTTCCATAAGGTTTGCAGTCAGTACCTTTGAGTTAAATTGAAATGTATACTTCATTCATTGCTAAACAGGATTATGCTCTGAGAAAACAACTTTTTTGTTTTGAATAACTGAGTGATGCAACAGGTGTCAAACATCTCAGGATCATGTGGGGAGTTATGCTATGATGTTTCCATAAGGTTTGCAGTCAGTACCTTTGAGTTAAATTGAAATGTATACTTCATTCAAAACTTAAGCTCTGTATGCTGCGAGAAATCAACTTTTTTGTCTTGAATACCTAAATGATGTAACAGGTGTCAAATATCTCAGGATCATGTGGGGAGTTATACTAAGAGGTTTCCATAAGGTTTGCAGTCAATACCTTTGAGTAAAATTGAAATGTATACTTCATTCATTGCTAAACAAGATTATGCTCTGAGAAAACAACTTTTTTGTTTTGAATAACTGAGTGATGCAACAGGTGTCAAACATCTCAGGATCATGTGGGGAGTTATGCTATGTTGTTTCCATAAGGTTTGCAGTCAGTACCTTTGAGTAAAATTGAAATGTATACTTCATTCATTGCTATACAACATTATGCTCTCAGAAAACAACTTTTTTGTCTTGAATACCTGAGTGATATAACAGCAGTCAAACAGCTCAGGATCATGTGGGGAGTAATATTAAGATGTTTCCATAAGGTTTGCATTCAGTACTTTAGAGTAAAATTGAAGCTATACTTTTAGTGCCAAAGCACTGCATTCACAGAGAAATCAACTTTTTTGTCTTAAACACCTGAGTGATATAAATGGTGTGAAACATCTCAGGATCATGTTGGGAGTTATATTATGATGTTTCCAATCGGTTTGCAGTCAGTACCTTTGAGTTAAATTGAAATGTATACTTTATTCAATGCGATTGCACTCTGTGCACCGAGAAATCAACTTTTTTATCTTGAATACCTGAGTGATATAATAGGAGTCAAACATCTCAGGATCATGTGGAGAGTTATGCTATGATGTTTCCATAAGGTTTGCAGTCAGTACCTTTGAGTAAAATTGAAATGTATACTTCATTCAATGCTGAAGCACTGGATGCTCTGAGAAATCAACTTTTTTGTCTTGAATACCTAAATGATGTAACAAGTGTCAAACATCTCAGGATCATGTGGGGAGTTATACTAAGAGGTTTCCATAAGGTTTGCAGTCAATACCTTTGAGTAAAATTGAAATGTATACTTCATTCATTGCTAAACAAGATTATGCTCTGAGAAAACAACTTTTTTGTTTTGAATAACTGAGTGATGCAACAGGTGTCAAACAACTCAGGATCATGTGGGGAGTTATACTAAGATGTTTCCATAAGGTTTGCAGTCAGTACCTTTGAGTTAAATTGAAATGTATACTTCATTCAAAACTTAAGCTCTGTATGCTCTGAGAAATCAACTTTTTTGTCTTGAATACCTAAATGATGTAACAGGTGTCAAACATCTGAGGATCATGTGGGGAGTTATACTAAGAGGTTTCCATCAGGTTTGCAGTCAGTACCTTTGAGTAAAATTGAAATGTATACTTCATTCATTGCTATACAACATTATGCTCTCAGAAAACAACTTTTTTGTCTTGAATACCTGAGTGATATAGCAGCAGTCAAACAGCTCAGGATCATGTGGGGAGTAATATTAAGATGTTTCCATAAGGTTTGCATTCAGTACTTTAGAGTAAAATTGAAGCTATACTTTTAGTGCCAAAGCACTGCATTCACAGAGAAATCAACATTTTTGTCTTAAACACCTGAGTGATATAAATGGTATGAAACATCTCAGGATGATGTTGGGAGTTATATTAAGATGTTTCCAATCGGTTTGCAGTCAGTACCTTTGAGTTAAATTGAAATGTATACTTTATTCAATGCGATTGCACTCTGTGCACCGAGAAATCAACTTTTTTATCTTGAATAGCTGAGTGATATAATAGGAGTCAAACATCTCAGGATCATGTGGGGCGTTATGCTATGATGTTTCCATAAGGTTTGCAGTCAGTACCTTTGAGTAAAATTGAAATGTATACTTCATTCAATGCTGAAGCTCTGGATGCTCTGAGAAATCAACTTTTTTGTCTTGAATACCTAAATGATGTAACAGGTGTCAAACATCTCAGGATCATGTGGGGAGTTATACTAAGAGGTTTCCATAAGGTTTGTAGTCAATACCTTTGAGTAAAATTGAAATGTATACTTCATTCATTGCTAAACAAGACTATGTTCTGAGAAAACAACTTTTTTGTTTTGAATAACTGAGTGATGCAACAGGTGTCAAACATCTCAGGGTCATGTGGGGATTATGCCATGATGTTTCCATAAGGTTTGCAGTCAGTACCTTTGAGTAAAATTGAAATGTATACTTCATTCATTGCTAAACAAGATTATGCTCTGAGAACAGAACTTTTTTGTTTTGAATAACTGAGTGTTGCAACAGGTGTCAAACATCTCAGGATAATGTGGGGAGTTATGCTATGTTGTTTCCATAAGGTTTGCAGTCAGTACCTTTGAGTAAAATTGAAATCTATACTTCACTTATTGCTAAACAACAGTTTGCTCTGAGAAATCAACTTTATTGTTTTAAATAACTGAGTGATAGAACAGGTGTCAAACAGCTCAGGATCATGTGGGGAGTTATGCTATGATGTTTCCATAAGGTTTGCAGTCAGTACCTTTGAGTAAAATTGAAATGTATACTTCATTCATTGCTAAACAACATTATGCTCTCAGAAAACAACTTTTTTGTCTTGAATACCTGAGTAATATAACAGCAGTCAAACAGCTCAGGATCATGTGGGGAGTAATATTAAGATGTTTCCATAAGGTTTGCATTCAGTACTTTAGAGTAAAATTGAAACTATACTTTTAGTGCCAAAGCACAGCATTCACAGAGAAATCAACTTTTTTGTCTTGAACACCTGAGTGATATAAATGGTGTGAAACATCTCAGGATCATGTTGGGAGTAATCCTATGATGTTTCCATAAGGTTTGCAGTCAGTACCTTTGAGCAAAATTGAAATGTATACTTCATTCAATGCTGAAGCTCTGGATGCTCTGAGAAATCAACTTTTTTGTTTTGAATACCTAAATGATGTAACAAGTGTCAAACATCTCAGGATCATGTGGGGAGTTATACTACGATGTTTCCATAAGGTTTGCAGTCAGTACCTTTGAGTTAAATTGAAATGTATACTTCATTCATTGCTAAACAGGATTATGCTCTGAGAAAACAACTTTTTTGTTTTGAATAACTGAGTGATGCAACAGGTGTCAAACATCTCAGGATCATGTGGGGAGTTATGCTATGATGTTTCCATAAGGTTTGCAGTCAGTACCTTTGAGTTAAATTGAAATGTATACTTCATTCAAAACTTAAGCTCTGTATGCTGCGAGAAATCAACTTTTTTGTCTTGAATACCTAAATGATGTAACAGGTGTCAAACAGCTCAGGATCATGTGGGGAGTTATACTAAGAGGTTTCCATAAGGTTTGCAGTCAATACCTTTGAGTAAAAGTGAAATGTATACTTCATTCATTGCTAAACAAGATTATGCTCTGAGAAAACAACTTTTTTGTTTTGAATAACTGAGTGATGCAACAGGTGTCAAACATCTCAGGATCATGTGGGGAGTTATGCTATGTTGTTTCCATAAGGTTTGCAGTCAGTACCTTTGAGTGATTTGAAATGTATACTTCATTCATCGCTACTCAAGATTATGCTCTCAGAAAACAACTTTTTTGTATTGAATACCTGAGTGATATAACAGCAGTCAAACAGCTCAGGATCATGTGGGGAGTAATATTAAGATGTTTCCATAAGGTTTACATTCAGTACTTTAGAGTAAAATTGAAGCTATACTTTTAGTGCCAAAGCACTGCATTCACAGAGAAATCAACTTTTTTGTCTTAAACACCTGAGTGATATAAATGGTGTGAAACATCTCAGGATCATGTTGGGAGTTATATTAAGATGTTTCCAATCGGTTTGCAGTCAGTACCTTTGAGTTAAATTGAAATGTATACTTTATTCAATGCGATTGCACTCTGTGCACCGAGAAATCAACTATTTTATCTTGAATACCTGAGTGATATAATAGGAGTCAAACATCTCAGGATCATGTTGGGAGTAATCCTATGATGTTTCCATAAGGTTTGCAGTCAGTACCTTTGAGCAAAATTGAAATGTATACTTCATTCAATGCTGAAGCTCTGGATGCTCTGAGAAATCAACATTTTGTTTTGAATACCTAAATGATGTAACAAGAGTCAAACATCTCAGGATCATGTGGGGAGTTATACTACGATGTTTCCATAAGGTTTGCAGTCAGTACCTTTGAGTTAAATTGAAATGTATACTTCATTCATTGCTAAACAGGATTATGCTCTGAGAAAACAACTTTTTTGTTTTGAATAACTGAGTGATGCAACAGGTGTCAAACATCTCAGGATCATGTGGGGAGTTATGCTATGATGTTTCCATAAGGTTTGCAGTCAGTACCTTTGAGTTAAATTGAAATGTATACTTCATTCAAAACTTAAGCTCTGTATGCTGCGAGAAATCAACTTTTTGTCTTGAATACCTAAATGATGTAACAGGTGTCAAATATCTCAGGATCATGTGGGGAGTTATACTAAGAGGTTTCCATAAGGTTTGCAGTCAATACCTTTGAGTAAAATTGAAATGTATACTTCATTCATTGCTAAACAAGATTATGCTCTGAGAAAACAACTTTTTTGTTTTGAATAACTGAGTGATGCAACAGGTGTCAAACATCTCAGGATCATGTGGGGAGTTATGCTATGTTGTTTCCATAAGGTTTGCAGTCAGTACCTTTGAGTAAAATTGAAATGTATACTTCATTCATTGCTATACAACATTATGCTCTCAGAAAACAACTTTTTTGTCTTGAATACCTGAGTGATATAACAGCAGTCAAACAGCTCAGGATCATGTGGGGAGTAATATTAAGATGTTTCCATAAGGTTTGCATTCAGTACTTTAGAGTAAAATTGAAGCTATACTTTTAGTGCCAAAGCACTGCATTCACAGAGAAATCAACTTTTTTGTCTTAAACACCTGAGTGATATAAATGGTGTGAAACATCTCAGGATCATGTTGGGAGTTATATTATGATGTTTCCAATCGGTTTGCAGTCAGTACCTTTGAGTTAAATTGAAATGTATACTTTATTCAATGCGATTGCACTCTGTGCACCGAGAAATCAACTTTTTTATCTTGAATACCTGAGTGATATAATAGGAGTCAAACATCTCAGGATCATGTGGAGAGTTATGCTATGATGTTTCCATAAGGTTTGCAGTCAGTACCTTGAGTAAAATTGAAATGTATACTTCATTCAATGCTGAAGCACTGGATGCTCTGAGAAATCAACTTTTTTGTCTTGAATACCTAAATGATGTAACAAGTGTCAAACATCTCAGGATCATGTGGGGAGTTATACTAAGAGGTTTCCATAAGGTTTGCAGTCAATACCTTTGAGTAAAATTGAAATGTATACTTCATTCATTGCTAAACAAGATTATGCTCTGAGAAAACAACTTTTTTGTTTTGAATAACTGAGTGATGCAACAGGTGTCAAACAACTCAGGATCATGTGGGGAGTTATACTAAGATGTTTCCATAAGGTTTGCAGTCAGTACCTTTGAGTTAAATTGAAATGTATACTTCATTCAAAACTTAAGCTCTGTATGCTCTGAGAAATCAACTTTTTTGTCTTGAATACCTAAATGATGTAACAGGTGTCAAACATCTGAGGATCATGTGGGGAGTTATACTAAGAGGTTTCCATCAGGTTTGCAGTCAGTACCTTTGAGTAAAATTGAAATGTATACTTCATTCATTGCTATACAACATTATGCTCTCAGAAAACAACTTTTTTGTCTTGAATACCTGAGTGATATAGCAGCAGTCAAACAGCTCAGGATCATGTGGGGAGTAATATTAAGATGTTTCCATAAGGTTTGCATTCAGTACTTTAGAGTAAAATTGAAGCTATACTTTTAGTGCCAAAGCACTGCATTCACAGAGAAATCAACATTTTTGTCTTAAACACCTGAGTGATATAAATGGTATGAAACATCTCAGGATGATGTTGGGAGTTATATTAAGATGTTTCCAATCGGTTTGCAGTCAGTACCTTTGAGTTAAATTGAAATGTATACTTTATTCAATGCGATTGCACTCTGTGCACCGAGAAATCAACTTTTTTATCTTGAATAGCTGAGTGATATAATAGGAGTCAAACATCTCAGGATCATGTGGGGCGTTATGCTATGATGTTTCCATAAGGTTTGCAGTCAGTACCTTTGAGTAAAATTGAAATGTATACTTCATTCAATGCTGAAGCTCTGGATGCTCTGAGAAATCAACTTTTTTGTCTTGAATACCTAAATGATGTAACAGGTGTCAAACAT
>NC_092384.1:14223759-14269232 GCF_030028105.1 Mobula birostris
TGCATCGAGAAATCAACTTTTTTATCTTGAATACCTGAGTGATATAATAGGAGTCAAACATCTCAGGATCATGTGGGGAGTTATGCTATGATGTTTCCATAAGATTTGCAGTCAGTACCTTTGAGTAAAATTGAAATGTATACTTCATTCAATGCTGAAGCTCTGGATACTCTGAGAAATCAACTTTTTTGTCTTGAACACCTAAATGATGTAACAGATGTCAAACATCTCAGGATCATGTGGAGAGTTATACTAAGATGTTTCCATAAGGTTTGCAGTCAGTACCTTTGAGTAAAATTGAAATGTATACTTCATTCATTGCTAAACAACATTATGCTCTCAGTAAACAACTTTTTTGTCTTGAAAACCTGAGTGATATAACAGCAGTCAAACAGCTCAGGATCATGTGGTGAGTAATATTAAGATGTTTCCATTAGGTTTGCATTCAGTACTTTAGAGTAAAATTGAAGCTATACTTTTAGTGCCAAAGCACTGCATTCACAGAGAAATCAACTTTTTTGTCTTAAACACCTGAGTGATATAAATGGTGTGAAACATCTCAGGATCATGTTGGAAGTTATATTAAGATGTTTGCAATCGGATTGCAGTCAGTACCTTTGAGTTAAATTGAAATGTATACTTTATTCAATGCGTTTGCACACTCTGCACAGAGAAATCAACTTTTTTGTCTTGAACACCTGAGTGATATAAATGGTGTGAAACATCTCAGGATCATGTTGGGAGTTATATTAAGGTGTTTCCATCAGGTTTGCAGTCAGTACCTATGAGTTAAATTGAAATGTATACTTCATTCAAAACTTAAGCTCTGTATGCTCTGAGAAATCAACTTTTTTGTCTTGAATACCTAAATGATGTAACAGGTGTCAAACATCTCAGGATCATGTGGGGAGTTAAGCTATGTTGTTTCCATAAGGTTTGCAGTCAGTACCTTTGAGTAAAATTGAAATGTATACTTCATTCATTGCTAAACAAGATTATGCTCTGAGAAAACAACTTTTTTGTTTTGAATAACTGAGTGATGCAACAGGTGTCAAACATCTCAGGATCATGTGGGGAGTTATACTAAGATGTTTCCATAAGGTTTGCAGTCTGTACCTTTGAGTAAAATTGAAATGTATACTTCACTTATTGCTAAACAACAGTTTGCTCTGAGAAATCAACTTTATTGTTTTAAATAACTGAGTGATAGAACAGGTGTCAAACACCTCAGGATCATGTGGGGAGTTATGCTATGATGTTTCCATAAGGTTTGCAGTCAGTAACTTTGAGTAAAATTGAAATGTATACTTCATTCATTGCTAAACAACATTATGCTCTCAGAAAACAACTTTTTTGTCTTGAATACCTGAGTGATATAACAACAGTCAAACAGCTCAGGATCATGTGGGGAGTAATATTAAGATGTTTCCATAAGGTTTGCATTCAGTACTTTAGAGTAAAATTGAAGCTATACTTTTAGTGCCAAAGCACTGCCTTCACAGAGAAATCCACTTTTTTGTCTTAAACACCTGAGTGATATAAATGGTGTGAAACATCTCAGGATCATGTTGGAAGCTATATTAAGATGTTTGCAATCGGATTGCAGTCAGTACCTTTGAGTTAAATTGAAATGTATACTTTATTCAATGCGTTTGCACTCTCTGCACAGAGAAATCAACTTTTTTGTCTTGAACACCTGAGTGATATAAATGGTGTGAAACATCTCAGGATCATGTTGGGAGTTATATTAAGGTGTTTCCATCAGGTTTGCAGTCAGTACCTATGAGTTAAATTGAAATGTATACTTCATTTTAAACTTAAGCTCTGTATGCTCTGAGAAATCAACTTTTTTGTCTTGAATACCTAAATGATGTAACAGGTGTCAAACATCTCAGGATCATGTGGGGAGTTAAGCTATGTTGTTTCCATAAGGTTTGCAGTCAGTACCTTTGAGTAAAATTGAAATGTATACTTCATTCATTGCTAAACAACATTATGCTCACAGTAAACAACTTTTTTGTCTTGAAAACCTGAGTGATATAACAGCAGTCAAACAGCTCAGGATCATGTGGGGAGTAATATTAAGATGTTTCCATTAGGTTTGCATTCAGTACTTTAGAGTAAAATTGAAGCTATACTTTTAGTGCCAAAGCACTGCATTCACAGAGAAATCAACTTTTTTGTCTTAAACACCTGAGTGATATAAATGGTGTGAAACATCTCAGGATCATGTTGGGAGTTATATTAAGATATTTCCAATCGGTTTGCAGTCAGTACCTTTGAGTTAAATTGAAATGTATACTTTATTCAATGCGATTGACCTCTGTGCACCGAGAAATCAACTTTTTTATCTTGAATACCTGAGTGATATAATAGGAGTCAAACATGTCAGGATCATGTGGGGAGTTATGCTATGATGTTTCCATAAGGTTTGCAGTCAGTACCTTTGAGTAAAATTGAAATGTACACTTCATTCATTGCTAAACCAGATTATGCTCTGAGAACAGAACTTTTTTGTTTTGAACAACTGAGTGATGCAACAGGTGTCAAACATCCCAGGATAATGTGGTGGGTTATGCTATGTTGTTTCCATAAGGTTTGCAGTCAGTACCTTTGAGTAAAATTGAAATGTATACTTCATTCAATGCTGAAGCTCTGGATGCTCTGAGAAATCAACTTTTTTGTCTTGAATACCTAAATGATGTAACAGGTGTCAAACATCTCAGGATCATGTGGGGAGTTATACTAAGAGGTTTCCATAAGGTTTGCAGTCAATACCTTTGAGTAAAATTGAAATGTATAGTTCATTCATTGGTAAAGAAGATTATGCTCTGAGAAAACAACTTTTTTGTTTTGAATACCTGAGTGATGCAACAGGTGTCAAACATCTCAGGATCATGTGGGGGGTTATGCTATGTTGTTTCCATAAGGTTTGCAGTCAGTACCTTTGAGTAAAATTGAAATGTATACTTCATTCATTGCTAAACAACATTATGCTCTCAGAGAACAACTTTTTTGTCTTGAATACCTGAGTGATATAACAGCAGTCAAACAGCTCAGGATCATGTGGGGAGTAATATTAAGATGTTTCCAAAAGGTTTGCATTCAGTACTTTGGAGTAAAATTGAAGCTATACTTTTAGTGCCAAAGCACTGCATTCACAGAGAAATCAACTTTTTTGTCTTAAACACCTGAGTGATATAAATGGTGTGAAACATCTCAGGATCATGTTGGGAGTTATATTAAGATGTTTACAATCGGTTTGCAGTCAGTACCTTTGAGTTAAATTGAAATGTACACTTTATTCAATGCGATTGCACTCTGTGCATCGAGAAATCAACTTTTTTATCTTGAATACCTGAGTGATATAATAGGAGTCAAACATCTCAGGATCATGTGGGGAGTTATGCTATGATGTTTCCATAAGATTTGCAGTCAGTACCTTTGAGTAAAATTGAAATGTATACTTCATTCAATGCTGAAGCTCTGGATACTCTGAGAAATCAACTTTTTTGTCTTGAACACCTAAATGATGTAACAGATGTCAAACATCTCAGGATCATGTGGAGAGTTATACTAAGATGTTTCCATAAGGTTTGCAGTCAGTACCTTTGAGTAAAATTGAAATGTATACTTCATTCATTGCTAAACAACATTATGCTCTCAGTAAACAACTTTTTTGTCTTGAAAACCTGAGTGATATAACAGCAGTCAAACAGCTCAGGATCATGTGGTGAGTAATATTAAGATGTTTCCATTAGGTTTGCATTCAGTACTTTAGAGTAAAATTGAAGCTATACTTTTAGTGCCAAAGCACTGCATTCACAGAGAAATCAACTTTTTTGTCTTAAACACCTGAGTGATATAAATGGTGTGAAACATCTCAGGATCATGTTGGAAGTTATATTAAGATGTTTGCAATCGGATTGCAGTCAGTACCTTTGAGTTAAATTGAAATGTATACTTTATTCAATGCGTTTGCACACTCTGCACAGAGAAATCAACTTTTTTGTCTTGAACACCTGAGTGATATAAATGGTGTGAAACATCTCAGGATCATGTTGGGAGTTATATTAAGGTGTTTCCATCAGGTTTGCAGTCAGTACCTATGAGTTAAATTGAAATGTATACTTCATTCAAAACTTAAGCTCTGTATGCTCTGAGAAATCAACTTTTTTGTCTTGAATACCTAAATGATGTAACAGGTGTCAAACATCTCAGGATCATGTGGGGAGTTAAGCTATGTTGTTTCCATAAGGTTTGCAGTCAGTACCTTTGAGTAAAATTGAAATGTATACTTCATTCATTGCTAAACAAGATTATGCTCTGAGAAAACAACTTTTTTGTTTTGAATAACTGAGTGATGCAACAGGTGTCAAACATCTCAGGATCATGTGGGGAGTTATACTAAGATGTTTCCATAAGGTTTGCAGTCTGTACCTTTGAGTAAAATTGAAATGTATACTTCACTTATTGCTAAACAACAGTTTGCTCTGAGAAATCAACTTTTTTGTCTTGAATACCTAAATGATGTAACAGGTGTCAAACATCTCAGGATCATGTGGGGAGTTAAGCTATGTTGTTTCCATAAGGTTTGCAGTCAGTACCTTTGAGTAAAATTGAAATGTATACTTCATTCATTGCTAAACAAGATTATGCTCTGAGAAAACAACTTTTTTGTTTTGAATAACTGAGTGATGCAACAGGTGTCAAACATCTCAGGATCATGTGGGGAGTTATACTAAGATGTTTCCATAAGGTTTGCAGTCTGTACCTTTGAGTAAAATTGAAATGTATACTTCACTTATTGCTAAACAACAGTTTGCTCTGAGAAATCAACTTTATTGTTTTAAATAACTGAGTGATAGAACAGGTGTCAAACACCTCAGGATCATGTGGGGAGTTATGCTATGATGTTTCCATAAGGTTTGCAGTCAGTAACTTTGAGTAAAATTGAAATGTATACTTCATTCATTGCTAAACAACATTATGCTCTCAGAAAACAACTTTTTTGTCTTGAATACCTGAGTGATATAACAACAGTCAAACAGCTCAGGATCATGTGGGGAGTAATATTAAGATGTTTCCATAAGGTTTGCATTCAGTACTTTAGAGTAAAATTGAAGCTATACTTTTAGTGCCAAAGCACTGCATTCACAGAGAAATCAACTTTTTTGTCTTAAACACCTGAGTGATATAAATGGTGTGAAACATCTCAGGATCATGTTGGAAGCTATATTAAGTTGTTTGCAATCGGATTGCAGTCAGTACCTTTGAGTTAAATTGAAATGTATACTTTATTCAATGCGTTTGCACTCTCTGCACAGAGAAATCAACTTTTTTGTCTTGAACACCTGAGTGATATAAATCGTGTGAAACATCTCAGGATCATGTTGGGAGTTATATTAAGGTGTTTCCATCAGGTTTGCAGTCAGTACCTATGAGCTAAATTGAAATGTATACTTCATTCAAAACTAAAGCTCTGTATGCTCTGAGAAATCAACTTTTTTGTCTTGAATACCTAAATGATGTAACAGGTGTCAAACATCTCAGGATCATGTGGGGAGTTAAGCTATGTTGTTTCCATAAGGTTTGCAGTCAGTACCTTTGAGTAAAATTGAAATGTATACTTCATTCATTGCTAAACAAGATTATGCTCTGAGAAAACAACTTCTTTGTTTTGAATAACTGAGTGATGCAATAGGTGTCAAACATCTCAGGATCATGTGGGGAGTTATACTAAGATGTTTCCATAAGGTTTGCAGTCTGTACCTTTGAGTAAAATTGAAATGTATACTTCACTTATTGCTAAACAACAGTTTGCTCTGAGAAATCAACTTTATTGTTTTAAATAACTGAGTGATAGAACAGGTGTCAAACACCTCAGGATCATGTGGGGAGTTATGCTATGATGTTTCCATAAGGTTTGCAGTCAGTAACTTTGAGTAAAATTGAAATGTATACTTCATTCATTGCTAAACAACATTATGCTCTCAGAAAACAACTTTTTTGTCTTGAATACCTGAGTGATATAACAACAGTCAAACAGCTCAGGATCATGTGGGGAGTAATATTAAGATGTTTCCATAAGGTTTGCATTCAGTACTTTAGAGTAAAATTGAAGCTATACTTTTAGTGCCAAAGCACTGCATTCACAGAGAAATCAACTTTTTTGTCTTAAACACCTGAGTGATATAAATGGTGTGAAACATCTCAGGATCATGTTGGAAGCTATATTAAGTTGTTTGCAATCGGATTGCAGTCAGTACCTTTGAGTTAAATTGAAATGTATACTTTATTCAATGCGTTTGCACTCTCTGCACAGAGAAATCAACTTTTTTGTCTTGAACACCTGAGTGATATAAATCGTGTGAAACATCTCAGGATCATGTTGGGAGTTATATTAAGGTGTTTCCATCAGGTTTGCAGTGAGTACCTATGAGCTAAATTGAAATGTATACTTCATTCAAAACTAAAGCTCTGTATGCTCTGAGAAATCAACTTTTTTGTCTTGAATACCTAAATGATGTAACAGGTGTCAAACATCTCAGGATCATGTGGGGAGTTATACTAAGAGGTTTCCATAAGGTTTGCAGTCAATACCTTTGAGTAAAATTGAAATGTATAGTTCATTCATTGGTAAAGAAGATTATGCTCTGAGAAAACAGCTTTATTGTTTTGAATACCTGAGTGATGCAACATGTGTCAAACATCTCAGGATCATGTGGGGAGTTATGCTATGTTGTTTCCATAAGGTTTGCAGTCAGTACCTTTGAGTAAAATTGAAATGTATACTTCATTCATTGCTAAACAACATTATGCTCTCAGAGAACAACTTTTTTTTCTTGAATACCTGAGTGATATAACAGCAGTCAAACAGCTCAGGATCATGTGGGGAGTAATATTAAGATGTTTCCAAAAGGTTTGCATTCAGTACTTTGGAGTAAAATTGAAGCTATACATTTAGTGCCAAAGCACTGCATTCACAGAGAAATCAACTTTTTTGTCTTAAACACCTGAGTGATATAAATGGTGTGAAACACCTCAGGATCATGTTGGGAGTTATATTAAGATGTTTACAATCGGTTTGCAGTCAGTACCTTTGAGTTAAATTGAAATGTATACTTTATTCAATGCGATTGCACTCTGTGCATCGAGAAATCAACTTTTTTATCTTGAATACCTGAGTGATATAATAGGAGTCAAACATCTCAGGATCATGTGGGGAGTTATGCTATGATGTTTCCATAAGATTTGCAGTCAGTACCTTTGAGTAAAATTGAAATGTATACTTCATTCAATGCTGAAGCTCTGGATGCTCTGAGAAATCAACTTTTTTGTCTTGAACACCTAAATGATGTAACAGATGTCAAACATCTCAGGATCATGTGGAGAGTTATGCTATGATGTTTCCATAAGGTTTGCAGTCAGTAACTTTGAGTAAAATTGAAATGTATACTTCATTCATTGCTAAACAACATTATGCTCTCAGAAAACAACTTTTTTGTCTTGAATACCTGAGTGATATAACAACAGTCAAACAGCTCAGGATCATGTGGGGAGTAATATTAAGATGTTTCCATAAGGTTTGCATTCAGTACTTTAGAGTAAAATTGAAGCTATACTTTTAGTGCCAAAGCACTGCATTCACAGAGAAATCAACTTTTTTGTCTTAAACACCTGAGTGATATAAATGGTGTGAAACATCTCAGGATCATGTTGGAAGTTATATTAAGATGTTTGCAATCGGATTGCAGTCAGTACCTTTGAGTTAAATTGAAATGTATACTTTATTCAATGCGTTTGCACTCTCTGCACAGAGAAATCAACTTTTTTGTCTTGAACACCTGAGTGATATAAATCATCTGAAACATCTCAGGATAATGTTGGGAGTTATATTAAGGTGTTTCCATCAGGTTTGCAGTCAGTACCTATGAGTTAAATTGAAATGTATACTTCATTCAAAACTTAAGCTCTGTATGCTCTGAGAAATCAACTTTTTTGTCTTGAATACCTAAATGATGTAACAGGTGTCAAACATCTCAGGATCATGTGGGGAGTTAAGCTATGTTGTTTCCATAAGGTTTGCAGTCAGTACCTTTGAGTAAAATTGAAATGTATACTTCATTCATTGCTAAACAAGATTATGCTCTGAGAAAACAACTTTTTTGTTTTGAATAACTGAGTGATGCAACAGGTGTCAAACATCTCAGGATCATGTGGGGAGTTATACTAAGATGTTTCCATAAGGTTTGCAGTCTGTACCTTTGAGTAAAATTGAAATGTATACTTCACTTATTGCTAAACAACAGTTTGCTCTGAGAAATCAACTTTATTGTTTTAAATAACTGAGTGATAGAACAGGTGTCAAACACCTCAGGATCATGTGGGGAGTTATGCTATGATGTTTCCATAAGGTTTGCAGTCAGTAACTTTGAGTAAAATTGAAATGTATACTTCATTCATTGCTAAACAACATTATGCTCTCAGAAAACAACTTTTTTGTCTTGAATACCTGAGTGATATAACAACAGTCAAACAGCTCAGGATCATGTGGGGAGTAATATTAAGATGTTTCCATAAGGTTTGCATTCAGTACTTTAGAGTAAAATTGAAGCTATACTTTTAGTGCCAAAGCACTGCATTCACAGAGAAATCAACTTTTTTGTCTTAAACACCTGAGTGATATAAATGGTGTGAAACATCTCAGGATCATGTTGGAAGCTATATTAAGTTGTTTGCAATCGGATTGCAGTCAGTACCTTTGAGTTAAATTGAAATGTATACTTTATTCAATGCGTTTGCACTCTCTGCACAGAGAAATCAACTTTTTTGTCTTGAACACCTGAGTGATATAAATCGTGTGAAACATCTCAGGATCATGTTGGGAGTTATATTAAGGTGTTTCCATCAGGTTTGCAGTCAGTACCTATGAGCTAAATTGAAATGTATACTTCATTCAAAACTAAAGCTCTGTATGCTCTGAGAAATCAACTTTTTTGTCTTGAATACCTAAATGATGTAACAGGTGTCAAACATCTCAGGATCATGTGGGGAGTTAAGCTATGTTGTTTCCATAAGGTTTGCAGTCAGTACCTTTGAGTAAAATTGAAATGTATACTTCATTCATTGCTAAACAAGATTATGCTCTGAGAAAACAACTTCTTTGTTTTGAATAACTGAGTGATGCAATAGGTGTCAAACATCTCAGGATCATGTGGGGAGTTATACTAAGATGTTTCCATAAGGTTTGCAGTCTGTACCTTTGAGTAAAATTGAAATGTATACTTCACTTATTGCTAAACAACAGTTTGCTCTGAGAAATCAACTTTATTGTTTTAAATAACTGAGTGATAGAACAGGTGTCAAACACCTCAGGATCATGTGGGGAGTTATGCTATGATGTTTCCATAAGGTTTGCAGTCAGTAACTTTGAGTAAAATTGAAATGTATACTTCATTCATTGCTAAACAACATTATGCTCTCAGAAAACAACTTTTTTGTCTTGAATACCTGAGTGATATAACAACAGTCAAACAGCTCAGGATCATGTGGGGAGTAATATTAAGATGTTTCCATAAGGTTTGCATTCAGTACTTTAGAGTAAAATTGAAGCTATACTTTTAGTGCCAAAGCACTGCATTCACAGAGAAATCCACTTTTTTGTCTTAAACACCTGAGTGATATAAATGGTGTGAAACATCTCAGGATCATGTTGGAAGTTATATTAAGATGTTTGCAATCGGTTTGCAGTCAGTACCTTTGAGTTAAATTGAAATGTATACTTTATTCAAAGCGTTTGCACTCTCTGCACAGAGAAATCAACTTTTTTGTCTTGAACACCTGAGTGATATAAATGGTGTGAAACATCTCAGGATCATGTTGGGAGTTATATTAAGATGTTTCCATCAGGTTTACTGTCAGTATCTATGAGATAAATTGAAATGTATGCTTCAGTCTAAACTTAAGCTCTCTATGCTCTGAGAAATCAACTTTTTTGTCTTGAATACCTAAATGATGTCACAGGTGTCAAACATCTCAGGATCATGTGGGGAGTTATACTATGTTGTTTCCATAAGGTTTGCAGTCAATACCTTTGAGTAAAATTGAAATGTATAGTTCATTCATTGGTAAAGAAGATTATGCTCTGAGAAAACAGCTTTATTGTTTTGAATACCTGAGTGATGCAACATGTGTCAAACATCTCAGGATCATGTGGGGAGTTATGCTATGTTGTTTCCATAAGGTTTGCAGTCAGTACCTTTGAGTAAAATTGAAATGTATACTTCATTCATTGCTAAACAACATTATGCTCTCAGAGAACAACTTTTTTTTCTTGAATACCTGAGTGATATAACAGCAGTCAAACAGCTCAGGATCATGTGGGGAGTAATATTAAGATGTTTCCAAAAGGTTTGCATTCAGTACTTTGGAGTAAAATTGAAGCTATACTTTTAGTGCCAAAGCACTGCATTCACAGAGAAATCAACTTTTTTGTCTTAAACACCTGAGTGATATAAATGGTGTGAAACACCTCAGGATCATGTTGGGAGTTATATTAAGATGTTTACAATCGGTTTGCAGTCAGTACCTTTGAGTTAAATTGAAATGTATACTTTATTCAATGCGATTGCACTCTGTGCATCGAGAAATCAACTTTTTTATCTTGAATACCTGAGTGATATAATAGGAGTCAAACATCTCAGGATCATGTGGGGAGTTATGCTATGATGTTTCCATAAGATTTGCAGTCAGTACCTTTGAGTAAAATTGAAATGTATACTTCATTCAATGCTGAAGCTCTGGATGCTCTGAGAAATCAACTTTTTTGTCTTGAACACCTAAATGATGTAACAGATGTCAAACATCTCAGGATCATGTGGAGAGTTATACTAAGATGTTTCCATAAGGTTTGCAGTCAGTACCTTTGAGTAAAATTGAAATGTATACTTCTTTCATTGCTAAACAACATTATACTCTCAGTAAACAACTTTTTTGTCTTGAAAACCTGAGTGATATAACAGCAGTCAAACAGCTCAGGATCATGTGGGGAGTAATATTAAGATGTTTCCATTAGGTTTGCATTCAGTACTTTAGAGTAAAATTGAAGCTATACTTTTAGTGCCAAAGCACTGCATTCACAGAGAAATCAACTTTTTTGTCTTAAACACCTGAGTGATATAAATGGTGTGAAACATCTCAGGATCATGTTGGAAGTTATATTAAGATGTTTGCAATCGGATTGCAGTCAGTACCTTTGAGTTAAATTGAAATGTATACTTTATTCAATGCGTTTGCACTCTCTGCACAGAGAAATCAACTTTTTTGTCTTGAACACCTGAGTGATATAAATGGTGTGAAACATCTCAGGATCATGTTGGGAGTTATATTAAGATGTTTCCATCAGGTTTGCAGTCAGTACCTATGAGTTAAATTGAAATGTATACTTCATTCAAAACTTAAGCTCTGTATGCTCTGAGAAATCAACTTTTTTGTCTTGAATACCTAAATGATGTAACAGGTGTCAAACATCTCAGGATCATGTGGGGAGTTAAGCTATGTTGTTTCCATAAGGTTTGCAGTCAGTACCTTTGAGTAAAATTGAAATGTATACTTCATTCATTGCTAAACAAGATTATGCTCTGAGAAAACAACTTTTTTTTTTGAATAACTGAGTGATGCAACAGGTGTCAAACATCTCAGGATCATGTGGGGAGTTATACTAAGATGTTTCCATAAGGTTTGCAGTCTGTACCTTTGAGTAAAATTGAAATGTATACTTCACTTATTGCTAAACAACAGTTTGCTCTGAGAAATCAACTTTATTGTTTTAAATAACTGAGTGATAGAACAGGTGTCAAACACCTCAGGATCATGTGGGGAGTTATGCTATGATGTTTCCATAAGGTTTGCAGTCAGTAACTTTGAGTAAAATTGAAATGTATACTTCATTCATTGCTAAACAACATTATGCTCTCAGAAAACAACTTTTTTGTCTTGAATACCTGAGTGATATAACAACAGTCAAACAGCTCAGGATCATGTGGGGAGTAATATTAAGATGTTTCCATAAGGTTTGCATTCAGTACTTTAGAGTAAAATTGAAGCTATACTTTTAGTGCCAAAGCACTGCATTCACAGAGAAATCAACTTTTTTGTCTTAAACACCTGAGTGATATAAATGGTGTGAAACATCTCAGAATCATGTTGGAAGTTATATTAAGATGTTTGCAATCGGATTGCAGTCAGTACCTTTGAGTTAAATTGAAATGTATACTTTATTCAATGCGTTTGCACTCTCTGCACAGAGAAATCAACTTTTTTGTCTTGAACACCTGAGTGATATAAATCGTCTGAAACATCTCAGGATCATGTTGGGAGTTATATTAAGGTGTTTCCATCAGGTTTGCAGTCAGTACCTATGAGTTAAATTGAAATGTATACTTCATTCAAAACTTAAGCTCTGTATGCTCTGAGAAATCAACTTTTTTGTCTTGAATACCTAAATGATGTAACAGGTGTCAAACATCTCAGGATCATGTGGGGAGTTAAGCTATGTTGTTTCCATAAGGTTTGCAGTCAATACCTTTGAGTAAAATTGAAATGTATACTTCATTCATTGCTAAACAAGATTATGCTCTGAGAAAACAACTTTTTTGTTTTGAATAACTGAGTGATGCAACAGGTGTCAAACATCTCAGGATCATGTGGGGAGTTATACTAAGATGTTTCCATAAGGTTTGCAGTCTGTACCTTTGAGTAAAATTGAAATGTATACTTCACTTATTGCTAAACAACAGTTTGCTCTGAGAAATCAACTTTATTGTTTTAAATAACTGAGTGATAGAACAGGTGTCAAACACCTCAGGATCATGTGGGGAGTTATGCTATGATGTTTCCATAAGGTTTGCAGTCAGTAACTTTGAGTAAAATTGAAATGTATACTTCATTCATTGCTAAACAACATTATGCTCTCAGAAAACAACTTTTTTGTCTTGAATACCTGAGTGATATAACAACAGTCAAACAGCTCAGGATCATGTGGGGAGTAATATTAAGATGTTTCCATAAGGTTTGCATTCAGTACTTTAGAGTAAAATTGAAGCTATACTTTTAGTGCCAAAGCACTGCATTCACAGAGAAATCAACTTTTTTGTCTTAAACACCTGAGTGATTTAAATGGTGTGAAACATCTCAGGATCATGTTGGAAGCTATATTAAGTTGTTTGCAATCGGATTGCAGTCAGTACCTTTGAGTTAAATTGAAATGTATACTTTATTCAATGCGTTTGCACTCTCTGCACAGAGAAATCAACTTTTTTGTCTTGAACACCTGAGTGATATAAATCGTGTGAAACATCTCAGGATCATGTTGGGAGTTATATTAAGGTGTTTCCATCAGGTTTGCAGTCAGTACCTATGAGCTAAATTGAAATGTATACTTCATTCAAAACTAAAGCTCTGTATGCTCTGAGAAATCAACTTTTTTGTCTTGAATACCTAAATGATGTAACAGGTGTCAAACATCTCAGGATCATGTGGGGAGTTAAGCTATGTTGTTTCCATAAGGTTTGCAGTCAGTACCTTTGAGTAAAATTGAAATGTATACTTCATTCATTGCTAAACAAGATTATGCTCTGAGAAAACAACTTCTTTGTTTTGAATAACTGAGTGATGCAATAGGTGTCAAACATCTCAGGATCATGTGGGGAGTTATACTAAGATGTTTCCATAAGGTTTGCAGTCTGTACCTTTGAGTAAAATTGAAATGTATACTTCACTTATTGCTAAACAACAGTTTGCTCTGAGAAATCAACTTTATTGTTTTAAATAACTGAGTGATAGAACAGGTGTCAAACACCTCAGGATCATGTGGGGAGTTATGCTATGATGTTTCCATAAGGTTTGCAGTCAGTAACTTTGAGTAAAATTGAAATGTATACTTCATTCATTGCTAAACAACATTATGCTCTCAGAAAACAACTTTTTTGTCTTGAATACCTGAGTGATATAACAACAGTCAAACAGCTCAGGATCATGTGGGGAGTAATATTAAGATGTTTCCATAAGGTTTGCATTCAGTACTTTAGAGTAAAATTGAAGCTATACTTTTAGTGCCAAAGCACTGCATTCACAGAGAAATCCACTTTTTTGTCTTAAACACCTGAGTGATATAAATGGTGTGAAACATCTCAGGATCATGTTGGAAGTTATATTAAGATGTTTGCAATCGGTTTGCAGTCAGTACCTTTGAGTTAAATTGAAATGTATACTTTATTCAAAGCGTTTGCACTCTCTGCACAGAGAAATCAACTTTTTTGTCTTGAACACCTGAGTGATATAAATGGTGTGAAACATCTCAGGATCATGTTGGGAGTTATATTAAGATGTTTCCATCAGGTTTACTGTCAGTACCTATGAGATAAATTGAAATGTATGCTTCAGTCTAAACTTAAGCTCTCTATGCTCTGAGAAATCAACTTTTTTGTCTTGAATACCTAAATGATGTCACAGGTGTCAAACATCTCAGGATCATGTGGGGAGTTATACTATGTTGTTTCCATAAGGTTTGCAGTCAATACCTTTGAGTAAAATTGAAATGTATAGTTCATTCATTGGTAAAGAAGATTATGCTCTGAGAAAACAGCTTTATTGTTTTGAATACCTGAGTGATGCAACATGTGTCAAACATCTCAGGATCATGTGGGGAGTTATGCTATGTTGTTTCCATAAGGTTTGCAGTCAGTACCTTTGAGTAAAATTGAAATGTATACTTCATTCATTGCTAAACAACATTATGCTCTCAGAGAACAACTTTTTTTTCTTGAATACCTGAGTGATATAACAGCAGTCAAACAGCTCAGGATCATGTGGGGAGTAATATTAAGATGTTTCCAAAAGGTTTGCATTCAGTACTTTGGAGTTAAATTGAAGCTATACTTTTAGTGCCAAAGCACTGCATTCACAGAGAAATCAACTTTTTTGTCTTAAACACCTGAGTGATATAAATGGTGTGAAACACCTCAGGATCATGTTGGGAGTTATATTAAGATGTTTACAATCGGTTTGCAGTCAGTACCTTTGAGTTAAATTGAAATGTATACTTTATTCAATGCGATTGCACTCTGTGCATCGAGAAATCAACTTTTTTATCTTGAATACCTGAGTGATATAATAGGAGTCAAACATCTCAGGATCATGTGGGGAGTTATGCTATGATGTTTCCATAAGATTTGCAGTCAGTACCTTTGAGTAAAATTGAAATGTATACTTCATTCAATGCTGAAGCTCTGGAGGCTCTGAGAAATCAACTTTTTTGTCTTGAACACCTAAATGATGTAACAGATGTCAAACATCTCAGGATCATGTGGAGAGTTATACTAAGATGTTTCCATAAGGTTTGCAGTCAGTACCTTTGAGTAAAATTGAAATGTATACTTCTTTCATCGTTAAACAACATTATACTCTCAGTAAACAACTTTTTTGTCTTGAAAACCTGAGTGATATAACAGCAGTCAAACAGCTCAGGATCATGTGGGGAGTAATATTAAGATGTTTCCATTAGGTTTGCATTCAGTACTTTAGAGTAAAATTGAAGCTATACTTTTAGTGCCAAAGCACTGCATTCACAGAGAAATCAACTTTTTTGTCTTAAACACCTGAGTGATATAAATGGTGTGAAACATCTCAGGATCATGTTGGAAGTTATATTAAGATGTTTGCAATCGGATTGCAGTCAGTACCTTTGAGTTAAATTGAAATGTATACTTTATTCAATGCGTTTGCACTCTCTGCACAGAGAAATCAACTTTTTTGTCTTGAACACCTGAGTGATAATGGTGTGAAACATCTCAGGATCATGTTGGGAGTTATATTAAGGTGTTTCCATCAGGTTTGCAGTCAGTACGTATGAGTTAAATTGAAATGTATACTTCATTCAAAACTTAAGCTCTGTATGCTCTGAGAAATCAACTTTTTTGTCTTGAATACCTAAATGATGTAACAGGTGTCAAACATCTCAGGATCATGTGGGGAGTTAAGCTATGTTGTTTCCATAAGGTTTGCAGTCAGTACCTTTGAGTAAAATTGAAATGTATACTTCATTCATTGCTAAACAAGATTATGCTCTGAGAAAACAACTTCTTTGTTTTGAATAACTGAGTGATGCAATAGGTGTCAAACATCTCAGGATCATGTGGGGAGTTATACTAAGATGTTTCCATAAGGTTTGCAGTCTGTACCTTTGAGTAAAATTGAAATGTATACTTCACTTATTGCTAAACAACAGTTTGCTCTGAGAAATCAACTTTATTGTTTTAAATAACTGAGTGATAGAACAGGTGTCAAACACCTCAGGATCATGTGGGGAGTTATGCTATGATGTTTCCATAAGGTTTGCAGTCAGTAACTTTGAGTAAAATTGAAATGTATACTTCATTCATTGCTAAACAACATTATGCTCTCAGAAAACAACTTTTTTGTCTTGAATACCTGAGTGATATAACAACAGTCAAACAGCTCAGGATCATGTGGGGAGTAATATTAAGATGTTTCCATAAGGTTTGCATTCAGTACTTTAGAGTAAAATTGAAGCTATACTTTTAGTGCCAAAGCACTGCATTCACAGAGAAATCCACTTTTTTGTCTTAAACACCTGAGTGATATAAATGGTGTGAAACATCTCAGGATCATGTTGGAAGTTATATTAAGATGTTTGCAATCGGTTTGCAGTCAGTACCTTTGAGTTAAATTGAAATGTATACTTTATTCAAAGCGTTTGCACTCTCTGCACAGAGAAATCAACTTTTTTGTCTTGAACACCTGAGTGATATAAATGGTGTGAAACATCTCAGGATCATGTTGGGAGTTATATTAAGATGTTTCCATCAGGTTTACTGTCAGTACCTATGAGATAAATTGAAATGTATGCTTCAGTCTAAACTTAAGCTCTCTATGCTCTGAGAAATCAACTTTTTTGTCTTGAATACCTAAATGATGTCACAGGTGTCAAACATCTCAGGATCATGTGGGGAGTTATACTATGTTGTTTCCATAAGGTTTGCAGTCAATACCTTTGAGTAAAATTGAAATGTATAGTTCATTCATTGGTAAAGAAGATTATGCTCTGAGAAAACAGCTTTATTGTTTTGAATACCTGAGTGATGCAACATGTGTCAAACATCTCAGGATCATGTGGGGAGTTATGCTATGTTGTTTCCATAAGGTTTGCAGTCAGTACCTTTGAGTAAAATTGAAATGTATACTTCATTCATTGCTAAACAACATTATGCTCTCAGAGAACAACTTTTTTTTCTTGAATACCTGAGTGATATAACAGCAGTCAAACAGCTCAGGATCATGTGGGGAGTAATATTAAGATGTTTCCAAAAGGTTTGCATTCAGTACTTTGGAGTTAAATTGAAGCTATACTTTTAGTGCCAAAGCACTGCATTCACAGAGAAATCAACTTTTTTGTCTTAAACACCTGAGTGATATAAATGGTGTGAAACACCTCAGGATCATGTTGGGAGTTATATTAAGATGTTTACAATCGGTTTGCAGTCAGTACCTTTGAGTTAAATTGAAATGTATACTTTATTCAATGCGATTGCACTCTGTGCATCGAGAAATCAACTTTTTTATCTTGAATACCTGAGTGATATAATAGGAGTCAAACATCTCAGGATCATGTGGGGAGTTATGCTATGATGTTTCCATAAGATTTGCAGTCAGTACCTTTGAGTAAAATTGAAATGTATACTTCATTCAATGCTGAAGCTCTGGATGCTCTGAGAAATCAACTTTTTTGTCTTGAACACCTAAATGATGTAACAGATGTCAAACATCTCAGGATCATGTGCAGAGTTATACTAAGATGTTTCCATAAGGTTTGCAGTCAGTACCTTTGAGTAAAATTGAAATGTATACTTCATTCATTGCTAAACAAGATTATGCTCTGAGAAAACAACTTCTTTGTTTTGAATAACTGAGTGATGCAATAGGTGTCAAACATCTCAGGATCATGTGGGGAGTTATACTAAGATGTTTCCATAAGGTTTGCAGTCTGTACCTTTGAGTAAAATTGAAATGTATACTTCACTTATTGCTAAACAACAGTTTGCTCTGAGAAATCAACTTTATTGTTTTAAATAACTGAGTGATAGAACAGGTGTCAAACACCTCAGGATCATGTGGGGAGTTATGCTATGATGTTTCCATAAGGTTTGCAGTCAGTAACTTTGAGTAAAATTGAAATGTATACTTCATTCATTGCTAAACAACATTATGCTCTCAGAAAACAACTTTTTTGTCTTGAATACCTGAGTGATATAACAACAGTCAAACAGCTCAGGATCATGTGGGGAGTAATATTAAGATGTTTCCATAAGGTTTGCATTCAGTACTTTAGAGTAAAATTGAAGCTATACTTTTAGTGCCAAAGCACTGCATTCACAGAGAAATCCACTTTTTTGTCTTAAACACCTGAGTGATATAAATGGTGTGAAACATCTCAGGATCATGTTGGAAGTTATATTAAGATGTTTGCAATCGGTTTGCAGTCAGTACCTTTGAGTTAAATTGAAATGTATACTTTATTCAAAGCGTTTGCACTCTCTGCACAGAGAAATCAACTTTTTTGTCTTGAACACCTGAGTGATATAAATGGTGTGAAACATCTCAGGATCATGTTGGGAGTTATATTAAGATGTTTCCATCAGGTTTACTGTCAGTACCTATGAGATAAATTGAAATGTATGCTTCAGTCTAAACTTAAGCTCTCTATGCTCTGAGAAATCAACTTTTTTGTCTTGAATACCTAAATGATGTCACAGGTGTCAAACATCTCAGGATCATGTGGGGAGTTATACTATGTTGTTTCCATAAGGTTTGCAGTCAATACCTTTGAGTAAAATTGAAATGTATAGTTCATTCATTGGTAAAGAAGATTATGCACTGAGAAAACAGCTTTATTGTTTTGAATACCTGAGTGATGCAACATGTGTCAAACATCTCAGGATCATGTGGGGAGTTATGCTATGTTGTTTCCATAAGGTTTGCAGTCAGTACCTTTGAGTAAAATTGAAATGTATACTTCATTCATTGCTAAACAACATTATGCTCTCAGAGAACAACTTTTTTTTCTTGAATACCTGAGTGATATAACAGCAGTCAAACAGCTCAGGATCATGTGGGGAGTAATATTAAGATGTTTCCAAAAGGTTTGCATTCAGTACTTTGGAGTAAAATTGAAGCTATACTTTTAGTGCCAAAGCACTGCATTCACAGAGAAATCAACTTTTTTGTCTTAAACACCTGAGTGATATAAATGGTGTGAAACACCTCAGGATCATGTTGGGAGTTATATTAAGATGTTTACAATCGGTTTGCAGTCAGTACCTTTGAGTTAAATTGAAATGTATACTTTATTCAATGCGATTGCACTCTGTGCATCGAGAAATCAACTTTTTTATCTTGAATACCTGAGTGATATAATAGGAGTCAAACATCTCAGGATCATGTGGGGAGTTATGCTATGATGTTTCCATAAGATTTGCAGTCAGTACCTTTGAGTAAAATTGAAATGTATACTTCATTCAATGCTGAAGCTCTGGAGGCTCTGAGAAATCAACTTTTTTGTCTTGAACACCTAAATGATGTAACAGATGTCAAACATCTCAGGATCATGTGGAGAGTTATACTAAGATGTTTCCATAAGGTTTGCAGTCAGTACCTTTGAGTAAAATTGAAATGTATACTTCTTTCATCGTTAAACAACATTATACTCTCAGTAAACAACTTTTTTGTCTTGAAAACCTGAGTGATATAACAGCAGTCAAACAGCTCAGGATCATGTGGGGAGTAATATTAAGATGTTTCCATTAGGTTTGCATTCAGTACTTTAGAGTAAAATTGAAGCTATACTTTTAGTGCCAAAGCACTGCATTCACAGAGAAATCAACTTTTTTGTCTTAAACACCTGAGTGATATAAATGGTGTGAAACATCTCAGGATCATGTTGGAAGTTATATTAAGATGTTTGCAATCGGATTGCAGTCAGTACCTTTGAGTTAAATTGAAATGTATACTTTATTCAATGCGTTTGCACTCTCTGCACAGAGAAATCAACTTTTTTGTCTTGAACACCTGAGTGATAATGGTGTGAAACATCTCAGGATCATGTTGGGAGTTATATTAAGGTGTTTCCATCAGGTTTGCAGTCAGTACGTATGAGTTAAATTGAAATGTATACTTCATTCAAAACTTAAGCTCTGTATGCTCTGAGAAATCAACTTTTTTGTCTTGAATACCTAAATGATGTAACAGGTGTCAAACATCTCAGGATCATGTGGGGAGTTAAGCTATGTTGTTTCCATAAGGTTTGCAGTCAGTACCTTTGAGTAAAATTGAAATGTATACTTCATTCATTGCTAAACAAGATTATGCTCTGAGAAAACAACTTCTTTGTTTTGAATAACTGAGTGATGCAATAGGTGTCAAACATCTCAGGATCATGTGGGGAGTTATACTAAGATGTTTCCATAAGGTTTGCAGTCTGTACCTTTGAGTAAAATTGAAATGTATACTTCACTTATTGCTAAACAACAGTTTGCTCTGAGAAATCAACTTTATTGTTTTAAATAACTGAGTGATAGAACAGGTGTCAAACACCTCAGGATCATGTGGGGAGTTATGCTATGATGTTTCCATAAGGTTTGCAGTCAGTAACTTTGAGTAAAATTGAAATGTATACTTCATTCATTGCTAAACAACATTATGCTCTCAGAAAACAACTTTTTTGTCTTGAATACCTGAGTGATATAACAACAGTCAAACAGCTCAGGATCATGTGGGGAGTAATATTAAGATGTTTCCATAAGGTTTGCATTCAGTACTTTAGAGTAAAATTGAAGCTATACTTTTAGTGCCAAAGCACTGCATTCACAGAGAAATCCACTTTTTTGTCTTAAACACCTGAGTGATATAAATGGTGTGAAACATCTCAGGATCATGTTGGAAGTTATATTAAGATGTTTGCAATCGGTTTGCAGTCAGTACCTTTGAGTTAAATTGAAATGTATACTTTATTCAAAGCGTTTGCACTCTCTGCACAGAGAAATCAACTTTTTTGTCTTGAACACCTGAGTGATATAAATGGTGTGAAACATCTCAGGATCATGTTGGGAGTTATATTAAGATGTTTCCATCAGGTTTACTGTCAGTACCTATGAGATAAATTGAAATGTATGCTTCAGTCTAAACTTAAGCTCTCTATGCTCTGAGAAATCAACTTTTTTGTCTTGAATACCTAAATGATGTCACAGGTGTCAAACATCTCAGGATCATGTGGGGAGTTATACTATGTTGTTTCCATAAGGTTTGCAGTCAATACCTTTGAGTAAAATTGAAATGTATAGTTCATTCATTGGTAAAGAAGATTATGCTCTGAGAAAACAGCTTTATTGTTTTGAATACCTGAGTGATGCAACATGTGTCAAACATCTCAGGATCATGTGGGGAGTTATGCTATGTTGTTTCCATAAGGTTTGCAGTCAGTACCTTTGAGTAAAATTGAAATGTATACTTCATTCATTGCTAAACAACATTATGCTCTCAGAGAACAACTTTTTTTTCTTGAATACCTGAGTGATATAACAGCAGTCAAACAGCTCAGGATCATGTGGGGAGTAATATTAAGATGTTTCCAAAAGGTTTGCATTCAGTACTTTGGAGTTAAATTGAAGCTATACTTTTAGTGCCAAAGCACTGCATTCACAGAGGAATCAACTTTTTTGTCTTAAACACCTGAGTGATATAAATGGTGTGAAACACCTCAGGATCATGTTGGGAGTTATATTAAGATGTTTACAATCGGTTTGCAGTCAGTACCTTTGAGTTAAATTGAAATGTATACTTTATTCAATGCGATTGCACTCTGTGCATCGAGAAATCAACTTTTTTATCTTGAATACCTGAGTGATATAATAGGAGTCAAACATCTCAGGATCATGTGGGGAGTTATGCTATGATGTTTCCATAAGATTTGCAGTCAGTACCTTTGAGTAAAATTGAAATGTATACTTCATTCAATGCTGAAGCTCTGGAGGCTCTGAGAAATCAACTTTTTTGTCTTGAACACCTAAATGATGTAACAGATGTCAAACATCTCAGGATCATGTGGAGAGTTATACTAAGATGTTTCCATAAGGTTTGCAGTCAGTACCTTTGAGTAAAATTGAAATGTATACTTCTTTCATCGTTAAACAACATTATACTCTCAGTAAACAACTTTTTTGTCTTGAAAACCTGAGTGATATAACAGCAGTCAAACAGCTCAGGATCATGTGGGGAGTAATATTAAGATGTTTCCATTAGGTTTGCATTCAGTACTTTAGAGTAAAATTGAAGCTATACTTTTAGTGCCAAAGCACTGCATTCACAGAGAAATCAACTTTTTTGTCTTAAACACCTGAGTGATATAAATGGTGTGAAACATCTCAGGATCATGTTGGAAGTTATATTAAGATGTTTGCAATCGGATTGCAGTCAGTACCTTTGAGTTAAATTGAAATGTATACTTTATTCAATGCGTTTGCACTCTCTGCACAGAGAAATCAACTTTTTTGTCTTGAACACCTGAGTGATAATGGTGTGAAACATCTCAGGATCATGTTGGGAGTTATATTAAGGTGTTTCCATCAGGTTTGCAGTCAGTACGTATGAGTTAAATTGAAATGTATACTTCATTCAAAACTTAAGCTCTGTATGCTCTGAGAAATCAACTTTTTTGTCTTGAATACCTAAATGATGTAACAGGTGTCAAACATCTCAGGATCATGTGGGGAGTTAAGCTATGTTGTTTCCATAAGGTTTGCAGTCAGTACCTTTGAGTAAAATTGAAATGTATACTTCATTCATTGCTAAACAAGATTATGCTCTGAGAAAACAACTTTTTTGTTTTGAATAACTGAGTGATGCAACAGGTGTCAAACATCTCAGGATCATGTGGGGAGTTTTACTAAGATGTTTCCATAAGGTTTGCAGTCTGTACCTTTGAGTAAAATTGAAATGTATACTTTACTTATTGCTAAACAACAGTTTGCTCTGAGAAATCAACTTTATTGTTTTAAATAACTGAGTGATAGAACAGGTGTCAAACACCTCAGGATCATGTGGGGAGTTATGCTATGATGTTTCCATAAGGTTTGCAGTCAGTACCTTTGAGTAAAATTGAAATGTATACTTCATTCATTGCTAAACAACATTATGCTCTCAGAGAACAACTTTTTTGTCTTGAATACCTGAGTGATATAACAGCAGTCAAACAGCTCAGGATCATGTGGGGAGTAATATTAAGATGTTTCCAAAAGGTTTGCATTCAGTACTTTGGAGTAAAATTGAAGCTATACTTTTAGTGCCAAAGCACTGCATTCACAGAGAAATCAACTTTTTTGTCTTAAACACCTGAGTGATATAAATGGTGTGAAACATCTCAGGATCATGTTGGGAGTTATATTAAGATGTTTACAATCGGTTTGCAGTCAGTACCTTTGAGTTAAATTGAAATGTATACTTTATTCAATGCGATTGCACTCTGTGCATCGAGAAATCAACTTTTTTATCTTGAATACCTGAGTGATATAATAGGAGTCAAACATCTCAGGATCATGTGGGGAGTTATGCTATGATGTTTCCATAAGATTTGCAGTCAGTACCTTTGAGTAAAATTGAAATGTATACTTCATTCAATGCTGAAGCTCTGGATGCTCTGAGAAATCAACTTTTTTGTCTTGAACACCTATATGATGTAACAGATGTCAAACATCTCAGGATCATGTGCAGAGTTATACTAAGATGTTTCCATAAGGTTTGCAGTCAGTACCTTTGAGTAAAATTGAAATGTATACTTCATTCATTGCTAAACAACATTATGCTCTCAGTAAACAACTTTTTTGTCTTGAAAACCTGAGTGATATAACAGCAGTCAAACAGCTCAGGATCATGTGGGGAGTAATATTAAGATGTTTCCATTAGGTTTGCATTCAGTACTTTAGAGTAAAATTGAAGCTATACTTTTAGTGCCAAAGCACTGCATTCACAGAGAAATCAACTTTTTTGTCTTAAACACCTGAGTGATATAAATGGTGTGAAACATCTCAGGATCATGTTGGAAGTTATATTAAGATGTTTGCAATCGGATTGCAGTCAGTACCTTTGAGTTAAATTGAAATGTATACTTTATTCAATGCGTTTGCACTCTCTGCACAGAGAAATCAACTTTTTTGTCTTGAACACCTGAGTGATATAAATGGTGTGAAACATCTCAGGATCATGTTGGGAGTTATATTAAGGTGTTTCCATCTGGTTTGCAGTCAGTACCTATGAGTTAAATTGAAATGTATACTTCATTCAAAACTTAAGCTCTGTATGCTCTGAGAAATCAACTTTTTTGTCTTGAATACCTAAATGATGTAACAGGTGTCAAACATCTCAGGATCATGTGGGGAGTTAAGCTATGTTGTTTCCATAAGGTTTGCAGTCAGTACCTTTGAGTAAAATTGAAATGTATACTTCATTCATTGCTAAACAAGATTATGCTCTGAGAAAACAACTTTTTTGTTTTGAATAACTGAGTGATGCAACAGGTGTCAAACATCTCAGGATCATGTGGGGAGTTATACTAAGATGTTTCCATAAGGTTTGCAGTCTGTACCTTTGAGTAAAATTGAAATGTATACTTCATTCAAAACTTAAGCTCTGTATGCTCTGAGAAATCAACTTTTTTGTCTTGAATACCTAAATGATGTAACAGGTGTCAAACATCTCAGGATCATCTGGGGAGTTATACTAAGATGTTTCCATAAGATTTGCAGTCTGTACCTTTGAGTAAAATTGAAATGTATACTTCACTTATTGCTAAACAACAGTTTGCTCTGAGAAATCAACTTTATTGTTTTAAATAACTGAGTGATAGAACAGGTGTCAAACACCTCAGGATCATGTGGGGAGTTATGCTATGATGTTTCCATAAGGTTTGCAGTCAGTAACTTTGAGTAAAATTGAAATGTATACTTCATTCATTGCTAAACAACATTATGCTCTCAGAAAACAACTTTTTTGTCTTGAATACCTGAGTGATATAACAACAGTCAAACAGCTCAGGATCATGTGGGGAGTAATATTAAGATGTTTCCATAAGGTTTGCATTCAGTACTTTAGAGTAAAATTGAAGCTATACTTTTAGTGCCAAAGCACTGCATTCACAGAGAAATCAACTTTTTTGTCTTAAACACCTGAGTGATATAAATGGTGTGAAACATCTCAGGATCATGTTGGAAGCTATACTAAGATGTTTGCAATCGGATTGCAGTCAGTACCTTTGAGTTAAATTGAAATGTATACTTTATTCAATGCGTTTGCACTCTCTGCACAGAGAAATCAACTTTTTTGTCTTGAACACCTGAGTGATAATGGTGTGAAACATCTCAGGATCATGTTGGGAGTTATATTAAGGTGTTTCCATCAGGTTTGCAGTCAGTACGTATGAGTTAAATTGAAATGTATACTTCATTCAAAACTTAAGCTCTGTATGCTCTGAGAAATCAACTTTTTTGTCTTGAATACCTGAGTGATGCAACAGGTGTCAAACATCTCAGGATCATGTGGGGAGTTAAGCTATGTTGTTTCCATAAGGTTTGCAGTCAGTACCTTTGAGTAAAATTGAAATGTATACTTCATTCATTGCTAAACAAGATTATGCTCTGAGAAAACAACTTTTTTGTTTTGAATAACTGAGTGATGCAACAGGTGTCAAACATCTCAGGATCATGTGGGGAGTTTTACTAAGATGTTTCCATAAGGTTTGCAGTCTGTACCTTTGAGTAAAATTGAAATGTATACTTCACTTATTGCTAAACAACAGTTTGCTCTGAGAAATCAACTTTATTGTTTTAAATAACTGAGTGATAGAACAGGTGTCAAACACCTCAGGATCATGTGGGGAGTTATGCTATGATGTTTCCATAAGGTTTGCAGTCAGTACCTTTGAGTAAAATTGAAATGTATACTTCATTCATTGCTAAACAACATTATGCTCTCAGAGAACAACTTTTTTGTCTTGAATACCTGAGTGATATAACAGCAGTCAAACAGCTCAGGATCATGTGGGGAGTAATATTAAGATGTTTCCAAAAGGTTTGCATTCAGTACTTTGGAGTAAAATTGAAGCTATACTTTTAGTGCCAAAGCACTGCATTCACAGAGAAATCAACTTTTTTGTCTTAAACACCTGAGTGATATAAATGGTGTGAAACATCTCAGGATCATGTTGGGAGTTATATTAAGATGTTTACAATCGGTTTGCAGTCAGTACCTTTGAGTTAAATTGAAATGTATACTTTATTCAATGCGATTGCACTCTGTGCATCGAGAAATCAACTTTTTTATCTTGAATACCTGAGTGATATAATAGGAGTCAAACATCTCAGGATCATGTGGGGAGTTATGCTATGATGTTTCCATAAGATTTGCAGTCAGTACCTTTGAGTAAAATTGAAATGTATACTTCATTCAATGCTGAAGCTCTGGATGCTCTGAGAAATCAACTTTTTTGTCTTGAACACCTAAATGATGTAACAGATGTCAAACATCTCAGGATCATGTGGAGAGTTATACTAAGATGTTTCCATAAGGTTTGCAGTCAGTACCTTTGAGTAAAATTGAAATGTATACTTCATTCATTGCTAAACAACATTATGCTCTCAGTAAACAACTTTTTTGTCTTGAAAACCTGAGTGATATAACAGCAGTCAAACAGCTCAGGATCATGTGGGGAGTAATATTAAGATGTTTCCATTAGGTTTGCATTCAGTACTTTAGAGTAAAATTGAAGCTATACTTTTAGTGCCAAAGCACTGCATTCACAGAGAAATCAACTTTTTTGTCTTAAACACCTGAGTGATATAAATGGTGTGAAACATCTCAGGATCATGTTGGAAGTTATATTAAGATGTTTGCAATCGGATTGCAGTCAGTACCTTTGAGTTAAATTGAAATGTATACTTCATTCAAAACTTAAGCTCTGTATGCTCTGAGAAATCAACTTTTTTGTCTTGAATACCTAAATGATGTAACAGGTGTCAAACATCTCAGGATCATGTGGGGAGTTAAGCTATGTTGTTTCCATAAGGTTTGCAGTCAGTACCTTTGAGTAAAATTGAAATGTATACTTCATTCATTGCTAAACAAGATTATGCTCTGAGAAAACAACTTTTTTGTTTTGAATAACTGAGTGATGCAACAGGTGTCAAACATCTCAGGATCATCTGGGGAGTTATACTAAGATGTTTCCATAAGGTTTGCAGTCTGTACCTTTGAGTAAAATTGAAATGTATACTTCACTTATTGCTAAACAACAGTTTGCTCTGAGAAATCAACTTTATTGTTTTAAATAACTGAGTGATAGAACAGGTGTCAAACACCTCAGGATCATGTGGGGAGTTATGCTATGATGTTTCCATAAGGTTTGCAGTCAGTAACTTTGAGTAAAATTGAAATGTATACTTCATTCATTGCTAAACAACATTATGCTCTCAGAAAACAACTTTTTTGTCTTGAATACCTGAGTGATATAACAACAGTCAAACAGCTCAGGATCATGTGGGGAGTAATATTAAGATGTTTCCATAAGGTTTGCATTCAGTACTTTAGAGTAAAATTGAAGCTATACTTTTAGTGCCAAAGCACTGCATTCACAGAGAAATCAACTTTTTTGTCTTAAACACCTGAGTGATATAAATGGTGTGAAACATCTCAGGATCATGTTGGAAGCTATACTAAGATGTTTGCAATCGGATTGCAGTCAGTACCTTTGAGTTAAATTGAAATGTATACTTTATTCAATGCGTTTGCACTCTCTGCACAGAGAAATCAACTTTTTTGTCTTGAACACCTGAGTGATATAAATGGTGTGAAACATCTCAGGATCATGTTGGGAGTTATATTAAGGTGTTTCCATCAGGTTTGCAGTCAGTACCTATGAGTTAAATTGAAATGTATACTTCATTCAAAACTTAAGCTCTGTATGCTCTGAGAAATCAACTTTTTTGTCTTGAATACCTAAATGATGTAACAGGTGTCAAACATCTCAGGATCATGTGGGGAGTTAAGCTATGTTGTTTCCATAAGGTTTGCAGTCAGTACCTTTGAGTAAAATTGAAATGTATACTTCATTCATTGCTAAACAAGATTATGCTCTGAGAAAACAACTTTTTTGTTTTGAATAACTGAGTGATGCAACAGGTGTCAAACATCTCAGGATCATGTGGGGAGTTATACTAAGATGTTTCCATAAGGTTTGCAGTCTGTACCTTTGAGTAAAATTGAAATGTATACTTCACTTATTGCTAAACAACAGTTTGCTCTGAGAAATCAACTTTATTGTTTTAAATAACTGAGTGATAGAACAGGTGTCAAACACCTCAGGATCATGTGGGGAGTTATGCTATGATGTTTCCATAAGGTTTGCAGTCAGTAACTTTGAGTAAAATTGAAATGTATACTTCATTCATTGCTAAACAACATTATGCTCTCAGAAAACAACTTTTTTGTCTTGAATACCTGAGTGATATAACAACAGTCAAACAGCTCAGGATCATGTGGGGAGTAATATTAAGATGTTTCCATAAGGTTTGCATTCAGTACTTTAGAGTAAAATTGAAGCTATACTTTTAGTGCCAAAGCACTGCATTCACAGAGAAATCCACTTTTTTGTCTTAAACACCTGAGTGATATAAATGGTGTGAAACATCTCAGGATCATGTTGGAAGTTATATTAAGATGTTTGCAATCGGTTTGCAGTCAGTACCTTTGAGTTAAATTGAAATGTATACTTTATTCAATGCGTTTGCACTCTCTGCACAGAGAAATCAACTTTTTTGTCTTGAACACCTGAGTGATATAAATGGTGTGAAACATCTCAGGATCATGTTGGGAGTTATATTAAGATGTTTCCATCAGGTTTACAGTCAGTACCTATGAGATAAATTGAAATGTATGCTTCAGTCTAAACTTAAGCTCTGTATGCTCTGAGAAATCAACTTTTTTGTCTTGAATACCTAAATGATGTAACAGGTGTCAAACATCTCAGGATCATGGGGGGAGTTATACTAAGAGGTTTCCATAAGGTTTGCAGTCAATACCTTTGAGTAAAATTGAAATGTATAGTTCATTCATTGGTAAAGAAGATTATGCTCTGAGAAAACAGCTTTTTTGTTTTGAATACCTGAGTGATGCAACAGGTGTCAAACATGTCAGGATCATGTGGGGAGTTATGCTATGTTGTTTCCATAAGGTTTGCAGTCAGTACCTTTGAGTAAAATTGAAATGTATACTTCATTCATTGCTAAACAACATTATGCTCTCAGAGAACAACTTTTTTGTCTTGAATACCTGAGTGATATAACAGCAGTCAAACAGCTCAGGATCATGTGTGGAGTAATATTAAGATGTTTCCAAAAGGTTTGCATTCAGTACTTTGGAGTAAAATTGAAGCTATACTTTTAGTGCCAAAGCACTGCATTCACTGAGAAATCAACTTTTTTGTCTTAAACACCTGAGTGATATAAATGGTGTGAAACATCTCAGGATCATTTTGGGAGTTATATTAAGATGTTTACAATCGGTTTGCAGTCAGTACCTTTGAGTTAAATTGAAATGTATACTTTATTCAATGCGATTGCACTCTGTGCATCGAGAAATCAACTTTTTTATCTTGAATACCTGAGTGATATAATAGGAGTCAAACATCTCAGGATCATGTGGGGAGTTATGCTATGATGTTTCCATAAGATTTGCAGTCAGTACCTTTGAGTAAAATTGAAATGTATACTTCATTCAATGCTGAAGCTCTGGATGCTCTGAGAAATCAACTTTTTTGTCTTGAACACCTAAATGATGTAACAGATGTCAAACATCTCAGGATCATGTGGAGAGTTATACTAAGATGTTTCCATAAGGTTTGCAGTCAGTACCTTTGAGTAAAATTGAAATGTATACTTCATTCATTGCTAAACAACATTATGCTCTCAGTAAACAACTTTTTTGTCTTGAAAACCTGAGTGATATAACAGCAGTCAAACAGCTCAGGATCATGTGGGGAGTAATATTAAGATGTTTCCATTAGGTTTGCATTCAGTACTTTAGAGTAAAATTGAAGCTATACTTTTAGTGCCAAAGCACTGCATTCACAGAGAAATCAACTTTTTTGTCTTAAACACCTGAGTGATATAAATGGTGTGAAACATCTCAGGATCATGTTGGAAGTTATATTAAGATGTTTGCAATCGGATTGCAGTCAGTACCTTTGAGTTAAATTGAAATGTATACTTTATTCAATGCGTTTGCACTCTCTGCACAGAGAAATCAACTTTTTTGTCTTAAACACCTGAGTGATATAAATGATGTGAAACATCTCAGGATCATGTTGGAAGTTATATTAAGATGTTTGCAATCGGATTGCAGTCAGTACCTTTGAGTTAAATTGAAATGTATACTTCATTCAAAACTTAAGCTCTGTATGCTCTGAGAAATCAACTTTTTTGTCTTGAATACCTAAATGATGTAACAGGTGTCAAACATCTCAGGATCATGTGGGGAGTTAAGCTATGTTGTTTCCATAAGGTTTGCAGTCAGTACCTTTGAGTAAAATTGAAATGTATACTTCATTCATTGCTAAACAAGATTATGCTCTGAGAAAACAACTTTTTTGTTTTGAATAACTGAGTGATGCAACAGGTGTCAAACATCTCAGGATCATGTGGGGAGTTATACTAAGATGTTTCCATAAGGTTTGCAGTCTGTACCTTTGAGTAAAATTGAAATGTATACTTCACTTATTGCTAAACAACAGTTTGCTCTGAGAAATCAACTTTATTGTTTTAAATAACTGAGTGATAGAACAGGTGTCAAACACCTCAGGATCATGTGGGGAGTTATGCTATGATGTTTCCATAAGGTTTGCAGTCAGTAACTTTGAGTAAAATTGAAATGTATACTTCATTCATTGCTAAACAACATTATGCTCTCAGAAAACAACTTTTTTGTCTTGAATACCTGAGTGATATAACAACAGTCAAACAGCTCAGGATCATGTGGGGAGTAATATTAAGATGTTTCCATAAGGTTTGCATTCAGTACTTTAGAGTAAAATTGAAGCTATACTTTTAGTGCCAAAGCACTGCATTCACAGAGAAATCAACTTTTTTGTCTTAAACACCTGAGTGATATAAATGGTGTGAAACATCTCAGGATCATGTTGGAAGCTATATTAAGATGTTTGCAATCGGATTGCAGTCAGTACCTTTGAGTTAAATTGAAATGTATACTTTATTCAATGCGTTTGCACTCTCTGCACAGAGAAATCAACTTTTTTGTCTTGAACACCTGAGTGATATAAATGGTGTGAAACATCTCAGGATCATGTTGGGAGTTATATTAAGGTGTTTCCATCAGGTTTGCAGTCAGTACCTATGAGTTAAATTGAAATGTATACTTCATTCAAAACTTAAGCTCTGTATGCTCTGAGAAATCAACTTTTTTGTCTTGAATACCTAAATGATGTAACAGGTGTCAAACATCTCAGGATCATGTGGGGAGTTAAGCTATGTTGTTTCCATAAGGTTTGCAGTCAGTACCTTTGAGTAAAATTGAAATGTATACTTCATTCATTGCTAAACAAGATTATGCTCTGAGAAAACAACTTTTTTGTTTTGAATAACTGAGTGATGCAACAGGTGTCAAACATCTCAGGATCATGTGGGGAGTTATACTAAGATGTTTCCATAAGGTTTGCAGTCTGTACCTTTGAGTAAAATTGAAATGTATACTTCACTTATTGCTAAACAACAGTTTGCTCTGAGAAATCAACTTTATTGTTTTAAATAACTGAGTGATAGAACAGGTGTCAAACACCTCAGGATCATGTGGGGAGTTATGCTATGATGTTTCCATAAGGTTTGCAGTCAGTAACTTTGAGTAAAATTGAAATGTATACTTCATTCATTGCTAAACAACATTATGCTCTCAGAAAACAACTTTTTTGTCTTGAATACCTGAGTGATATAGCAACAGTCAAACAGCTCAGGATCATGTGGGGAGTAATATTAAGATGTTTCCATAAGGTTTGCATTCAGTACTTTAGAGTAAAATTGAAGCTATACTTTTAGTGCCAAAGCACTGCATTCACAGAGAAATCCACTTTTTTGTCTTAAACACCTGAGTGATATAAATGGTGTGAAACATCTCAGGATCATGTTGGAAGTTATATTAAGATGTTTGCAATCGGTTTGCAGTCAGTACCTTTGAGTAAAATTGAAATGTATACTTCATTCAATGCTGAAGCTCTGGATGCTCTGAGAAATCAACTTTTTTGTCTTGAACACCTAAATGATGTAACAGATGTCAAACATCTCAGGATCATGTGGAGAGTTATACTAAGATGTTTCCATAAGGTTTGCAGTCAGTACCTTTGAGTAAAATTGAAATGTATACTTCATTCATTGCTAAACAACATTATGCTCTCAGTAAACAACTTTTTTGTCTTGAAAACCTGAGTGATATAACAGCAGTCAAACAGCTCAGGATCATGTGGGGAGTAATATTAAGATGTTTCCATTAGGTTTGCATTCAGTACTTTAGAGTAAAATTGAAGCTATACTTTTAGTGCCAAAGCACTGCATTCACAGAGAAATCAACTTTTTTGTCTTAAACACCTGAGTGATATAAATGGTGTGAAACATCTCAGGATCATGTTGGGAGTTATATTAAGATATTTCCAATCGGTTTGCAGTCAGTACCTTTGAGTTAAATTGAAATGTATACTTTATTCAATGCGATTGACCTCTGTGCACCGAGAAATCAACTTTTTTATCTTGAATACCTGAGTGATATAATAGGAGTCAAACATGTCAGGATCATGTGGGGAGTTATGCTATGATGTTTCCATAAGGTTTGCAGTCAGTACCTTTGAGTAAAATTGAAATGTACACTTCATTCATTGCTAAACCAGATTATGCTCTGAGAACAGAACTTTTTTGTTTTGAACAACTGAGTGATGCAACAGGTGTCAAACATCCCAGGATAATGTGGTGGGTTATGCTATGTTGTTTCCATAAGGTTTGCAGTCAGTACCTTTGAGTAAAATTGAAATGTATACTTCATTCAATGCTGAAGCTCTGGATGCTCTGAGAAATCAACTTTTTTGTCTTGAATACCTAAATGATGTAACAGGTGTCAAACATCTCAGGATCATGTGGGGAGTTATACTAAGAGGTTTCCATAAGGTTTGCAGTCAATACCTTTGAGTAAAATTGAAATGTATAGTTCATTCATTGGTAAAGAAGATTATGCTCTGAGAAAACAGCTTTTTTGTTTTGAATACCTGAGTGATGCAACAGGTGTCAAACATCTCAGGATCATGTGGGGAGTTATGCTATGTTGTTTCCATAAGGTTTGCAGTTAGTACCTTTGAGTAAAATTGAAATGTATACTTCATTCATTGCTAAACAACATTATGCTCTCAGAGAACAACTTTTTTGTCTTGAATACCTGAGTGATATAACAGCAGTCAAACAGCTCAGGATCATGTGGGGAGTAATATTAAGATGTTTCCAAAAGGTTTGCATTCAGTACTTTGGAGTAAAATTGAAGCTATACTTTTAGTGCCAAAGCACTGCATTCACAGAGAAATCAACTTTTTTGTCTTAAACACCTGAGTGATATAAATGGTGTGAAACATCTCAGGATCATGTTGGGAGTTATATTAAGATGTTTACAATCGGTTTGCAGTCAGTACCTTTGAGTTAAATTGAAATGTACACTTTATTCAATGCGATTGCACTCTGTGCATCGAGAAATCAACTTTTTTATCTTGAATACCTGAGTGATATAATAGGAGTCAAACATCTCAGGATCATGTGGGGAGTTATGCTATGATGTTTCCATAAGATTTGCAGTCAGTACCTTTGAGTAAAATTGAAATGTATACTTCATTCAATGCTGAAGCTCTGGATGCTCTGAGAAATCAACTTTTTTGTCTTGAACACCTAAATGATGTAACAGATGTCAAACATCTCAGGATCATGTGGAGAGTTATACTAAGATGTTTCCATAAGGTTTGCAGTCAGTACCTTTGAGTAAAATTGAAATGTATACTTCATTCATTGCTAAACAACATTATGCTCTCAGTAAACAACTTTTTTGTCTTGAAAACCTGAGTGATATAACAGCAGTCAAACAGCTCAGGATCATGTGGGGAGTAATATTAAGATGTTTCCATTAGGTTTGCATTCAGTACTTTAGAGTAAAATTGAAGCTATACTTTTAGTGCCAAAGCACTGCATTCACAGAGAAATCAACTTTTTTGTCTTAAACACCTGAGTGATATAAATGGTGTGAAACATCTCAGGATCATGTTGGAAGTTATATTAAGATGTTTGCAATCGGATTGCAGTCAGTACCTTTGAGTTAAATTGAAATGTATACTTTATTCAATGCGTTTGCACACTCTGCACAGAGAAATCAACTTTTTTGTCTTGAACACCTGAGTGATATAAATGGTGTGAAACATCTCAGGATCATGTTGGGAGTTATATTAAGGTGTTTCCATCAGGTTTGCAGTCAGTACCTATGAGTTAAATTGAAATGTATACTTCATTCAAAACTTAAGCTCTGTATGCTCTGAGAAATCAACTTTTTTGTCTTGAATACCTAAATGATGTAACAGGTGCCAAACATCTCAGGATCATGTGGGGAGTTAAGCTATGTTGTTTCCATAAGGTTTGCAGTCAGTACCTTTGAGTAAAATTGAAATGTATACTTCATTCATTGCTAAACAAGATTATGCTCTGAGAAAACAACTTTTTTGTTTTGAATAACTGAGTGATGCAACAGGTGTCAAACATCTCAGGATCATGTGGGGAGTTATACTAAGATGTTTCCATAAGGTTTGCAGTCTGTACCTTTGAGTAAAATTGAAATGTATACTTCACTTATTGCTAAACAACAGTTTGCTCTGAGAAATCAACTTTTTTGTCTTGAATACCTAAATGATGTAACAGGTGTCAAACATCTCAGGATCATGTGGGGAGTTAAGCTATGTTGTTTCCATAAGGTTTGCAGTCAGTACCTTTGAGTAAAATTGAAATGTATACTTCATTCATTGCTAAACAAGATTATGCTCTGAGAAAACAACTTTTTTGTTTTGAATAACTGAGTGATGCAACAGGTGTCAAACATCTCAGGATCATCTGGGGAGTTATACTAAGATGTTTCCATAAGGTTTGCAGTCTGTACCTTTGAGTAAAATTGAAATGTATACTTCACTTATTGCTAAACAACAGTTTGCTCTGAGAAATCAACTTTATTGTTTTAAATAACTGAGTGATAGAACAGGTGTCAAACACCTCAGGATCATGTGGGGAGTTATGCTATGATGTTTCCATAAGGTTTGCAGTCAGTAACTTTGAGTAAAATTGAAATGTATACTTCATTCATTGCTAAACAACATTATGCTCTCAGAAAACAACTTTTTTGTCTTGAATACCTGAGTGATATAACAACAGTCAAACAGCTCAGGATCATGCGGGGAGTAATATTAAGATGTTTCCATAAGGTTTGCATTCAGTACTTTAGAGTAAAATTGAAGCTATACTTTTAGTGCCAAAGCACTGCATTCACAGAGAAATCCACTTTTTTGTCTTAAACACCTGAGTGATATAAATGGTGTGAAACATCTCAGGATCATGTTGGAAGTTATATTAAGATGTTTGCAATCGGTTTGCAGTCAGTACCTTTGAGTTAAATTGAAATGTATACTTTATTCAATGCGTTTGCACTCTCTGCACAGAGAAATCAACTTTTTTGTCTTGAACACCTGAGTGATATAAATGGTGTGAAACATCTCAGGATCATGTTGGGAGTTATATTAAGATGTTTCCATTAGGTTTGCATTCAGTACCTTAGAGTAAAATTGAAGCTATACTTTTAGTGCAAAAGCACTGCATTCACAGAGAAATCAACTTTTTTGTCTTGAACACCTGAGTGATATAAATGGTGTGAAACATCTCAGGATCATGTTGGGAGTTATATTAAGGTGTTTCCATCAGGTTTGCAGTCAGTACCTATGAGTTAAATTGAAATGTATACTTCATTCAAAACTTAAGCTCTGTATGCTCTGAGAAATCAACTTTTTTGTCTTGAATACCTAAATGATGTAACAGGTGTCAAACATCTCAGGATCATGTGGGGAGTTAAGCTATGTTGTTTCCATAAGGTTTGCAGTCAGTACCTTTGAGTAAAATTGAAATGTATACTTCATTGATTGCTAAACAAGATTATGCTCTGAGAAAACAACTTTTTTGTTTTGAATAACTGAGTGCTGCAACAGGTGTCAAACATCTCAGGATCATGTGGGGAGTTATACTAAGATGTTTCCATAAGGTTTGCAGTCTGTACCTTTGAGTAAAATTGAAATGTATACTTCACTTATTGCTAAACAACAGTTTGCTCCGAGAAATCAACTTTATTGTTTTAAATAACTGAGTGATAGAACAGGTGTCAAACACCTCAGGATCATGTGGGGAGTTATGCTATGATGTTTCCATAAGGTTTGCAGTCAGTAACTTTGAGTAAAATTGAAATGTATACTTCATTCATTGCTAAACAACATTATGCTCTCAGAAAACAACTTTTTTGTCTTGAATACCTGAGTGATATAACAACAGTCAAACAGCTCAGGATCATGTGGGGAGTAATATTAAGATGTTTCCATAAGGTTTGCATTCAGTACTTTAGAGTAAAATTGAAGCTATACTTTTAGTGCCAAAGCACTGCATTCACAGAGAAATCAACTTTTTTGTCTTAAACACCTGAGTGATATAAATGGTGTGAAACATCTCAGGATCATGTTGGAAGCTATATTAAGATGTTTGCAATCGGATTGCAGTCAGTACCTTTGAGTTAAATTGAAATGTATACTTTATTCAATGCGTTTGCACTCTCTGCACAGAGAAATCAACTTTTTTGTCTTGAACACCTGAGTGATATAAATGGTGTGAAACATCTCAGGATCATGTTGGAAGTTATATTAAGGTGTTTCCATCAGGTTTGCAGTCAGTACCTATGAGTTAAATTGAAATGTATACTTCATTCAAAACTTAAGCTCTGTATGCTCTGAGAAATCAACTTTTTTGTCTTGAATACCTAAATGATGTAACAGGTGTCAAACATCTCAGGATCATGTGGGGAGTTATACTAAGAGGTTTCCATAAGGTTTGCAGTCAATACCTTTGAGTAAAATTGAAATGTATAGTTCATTCATTGGTAAAGAAGATTATGCTCTGAGAAAACAGCTTTTTTGTTTTGAATACCTGAGTGATGCAACAGGTGTCAAACATGTCAGGATCATGTGGGGAGTTATGCTATGTTGTTTCCATAAGGTTTGCAGTCAGTACCTTTGAGTAAAATTGAAATGTATACTTCATTCATTGCTAAACAACATTATGCTCTCAGAGAAAAACTTTTTTGTCTTGAATACCTGAGTGATATAACAGCAGTCAAACAGCTCAGGATCATGTGGGGAGTAATATTAAGATGTTTCCAAAAGGTTTGCATTCAGTACTTTGGAGTAAAATTGAAGCTATACTTTTAGTGCCAAAGCACTGCATTCACTGAGAAATCAACTTTTTTGTCTTAAACACCTGAGTGATATAAATGGTGTGAAACATCTCAGGATCATGTTGGGAGTTATATTAAGATGTTTACAATCGGTTTGCAGTCAGTACCTTTGAGTAAAATTGAAATGTACACTTCATTCATTGCTAAACCAGATTATGCTCTGAGAACAGAACTTTTTTGTTTTGAACAACTGAGTGATGCAACAGCTGTCAAACATCCCAGGATAATGTGGTGGGTTATGCTATGTTGTTTCCATAAGGTTTGCAGTCAGTAACTTTGAGTAAAATTGAAATGTATACTTCATTCAATGCTGAAGCTCTGGATGCTCTGAGAAATCAACTTTTTTGTCTTGAATACCTAAATGATGTAACAGATGTCAAACATCTCAGGATCATGTGGGGAGTTAAGCTATGTTGTTTCCATAAGGTTTGCAGTCAGTACCTTTGAGTAAAATTGAAATGTATACTTCATTCATTGCTAAACAAGATTATGCTCTGAGAAAACAACTTTTTTCTTTTGAATAACTGAGTGATGCAACAGGTGTCAAACATCTCAGGATCATCTGGGGAGTTATACTAAGATGTTTCCATAAGGTTTGCAGTCTGTACCTTTGAGTAAAATTGAAATGTATACTTCACTTATTGCTAAACAACAGTTTGCTCTGAGAAATCAACTTTATTGTTTTAAATAACTGAGTGATAGAACAGGTGTCAAACACCTCAGGATCATGTGGGGAGTTATGCTATGATGTTTCCATAAGGTTTGCAGTCAGTAACTTTGAGTAAAATTGAAATGTATACTTCATTCATTGCTAAACAACATTATGCTCTCAGAAAACAACTTTTTTGTCTTGAATACCTGAGTGATATAACAACAGTCAAACAGCTCAGGATCATGTGGGGAGTAATATTAAGATGTTTCCATAAGGTTTGCATTCAGTACTTTAGAGTAAAATTGAAGCTATACTTTTAGTGCCAAAGCACTGCATTCACAGAGAAATCAACTTTTTTGTCTTAAACACCTGAGTGATATAAATGGTGTGAAACATCTCAGGATCATGTTGGAAGTTATATTAAGATGTTTGCAATCGGATTGCAGTCAGTACCTTTGAGTTAAATTGAAATGTATACTTTATTCAATGCGTTTGCACTCTCTGCACAGAGAAATCAACTTTTTTGTCTTGAACACCTGAGTGATATAAATGGTGTGAAACATCTCAGGATCATGTTGGGAGTTATATTAAGGTGTTTCCATCAGGTTTGCAGTCAGTACCTATGAGTTAAATTGAAATGTATACTTCATTCAAAACTTAAGCTCTGTATGCTCAGAGAAATCAACTTTTTTGTCTTGAATACCTAAATGATGTAACAGGTGTCAAACATCTCAGGATCATGTGGGGAGTTAAGCTATGTTGTTTCCATAAGGTTTGCAGTCAGTACCTTTGAGTAAAATTGAAATGTATACTTCATTCATTGCTAAACAAGATTATGCTCTGAGAAAACAACTTTTTTGTTTTGAAGAACTGAGTGATGCAACAGGTGTCCAACATCTCAGGATCATCTGGGGAGTTATACTAAGATGTTTCCATAAGGTTTGCAGTCTGTACCTTTGAGTAAAATTGAAATGTATACTTCACTTATTGCTAAACAACAGTTTGCTCTGAGGAATCAACTCTATTGTTTTAAATAACTGAGTGATAGAACAGGTGTCAAACACCTCAGGATCATGTGGGGAGTTATGCTATGATGTTTCCATAAGGTTTGCAGTCAGTAACTTTGAGTAAAATTGAAATGTATACTTCATTCATTGCTAAACAACATTATGCTCTCAGAAAACAACTTTTTTGTCTTGAATACCTGAGTGATATAAAAACAGTCAAACAGCTCAGGATCATGTGGGGAGTAATATTAAGATGTTTCCATAAGGTTTGCATTCAGTACTTTAGAGTAAAATTGAAGCTATACTTTTAGTGCCAAAGCACTGCATTCACAGAGAAATCCACTTTTTTGTCTTAAACACCTGAGTGATATAAATGGTGTGAAACATCTCAGGATCATGTTGGAAGTTATATTAAGATGTTTGCAATCGGATTGCAGTCAGTACCTTTGAGTTAAATTGAAATGTATACTTTATTCAATGCGTTTGCACTCTCTGCACAGAGAAATCAACTTTTTTGTCTTGAACACCTGAGTGATATAAATGGTGTGAAACATCTCAGGATCATGTTGGGAGTTATATTAAGATGTTTCCATCAGGTTTACAGTCAGTACCTATGAGATAAATTGAAATGTATGCTTCAGTCTAAACTTAAGCTCTGTATGCTCTGAGAAATCAACTTTTTTGTCTTGAATACCTGAGTGATATAATAGGAGTCAAACATCTCAGGATCATGTGGAGAGTTATACTAAGATGTTTCCATAAGGTTTGCAGTCAGTACCTTTGAGTAAAATTGAAATGTACACTTCATTCATTGCTAAACCAGATTATGCTCTGAGAACAGAACTTTTTTGTTTTGAACAACTGAGTGATGCAACAGGTGTCAAACATCCCAGGATAATATGGTGGGTTATGCTATGTTGTTTCCATAAGGTTTGCAGTCAGTAACTTTGAGTAAAATTGAAATGTATACTTCATTCAATGCTGAAGCTCTGGATGCTCTGAGAAATCAACTTTTTTGTCTTGAATACCTAAATGATGTAACAGATGTCAAACATCTCAGGATCATGTGGGGAGTTAAGCTATGTTGTTTCCATAAGGTTTGCAGTCAGTACCTTTGAGTAAAATTGAAATGTATACTTCATTCATTGCTAAACAAGATTATGCTCTGAGAAAACAACTTTTTTGTTTTGAATAACTGAGTGATGCAACAGGTGTCAAACATCTCAGGATCATCTGGGGAGTTATACTAAGATGTTTCCATAAGGTTTGCAGTCTGTACCTTTGAGTAAAATTGAAATGTATACTTCACTTATTGCTAAACAACAGTTTGCTCTGAGAAATCAACTTTATTGTTTTAAATAACTGAGTGATAGAACAGGTGTCAAACACCTCAGGATCATGTGGGGAGTTATGCTATGATGTTTCCATAAGGTTTGCAGTCAGTAACTTTGAGTAAAATTGAAATGTATACTTCATTCATTGCTAAACAACATTATGCTCTCAGAAAACAACTTTTTTGTCTTGAATACCTGAGTGATATAACAACAGTCAAACAGCTCAGGATCATGTGGGGAGTAATATTAAGATGTTTCCATAAGGTTTGCATTCAGTACTTTAGAGTAAAATTGAAGCTATACTTTTAGTGCCAAAGCACTGCATTCACAGAGAAATCAACTTTTTTGTCTTAAACACCTGAGTGATATAAATGGTGTGAAACATCTCAGGATCATGTTGGAAGTTATATTAAGATGTTTGCAATCGGATTGCAGTCAGTACCTTTGAGTTAAATTGAAATGTATACTTTATTCAATGCGTTTGCACTCTCTGCACAGAGAAATCAACTTTTTTGTCTTGAACACCTGAGTGATATAAATGGTGTGAAACATCTCAGGATCATGTTGGGAGTTATATTAAGGTGTTTCCATCAGGTTTGCAGTCAGTACCTATGAGTTAAATTGAAATGTATACTTCATTCAAAACTTAAGCTCTGTATGCTCTGAGAAATCAACTTTTTTGTCTTGAATACCTAAATGATGTAACAGGTGTCAAACATCTCAGGATCATGTGGGGAGTTAAGCTATGTTGTTTCCATAAGGTTTGCAGTCAGTACCTTTGAGTAAAATTGAAATGTATACTTCATTCATTGCTAAACAAGATTATGCTCTGAGAAAACAACTTTTTTGTTTTGAATAACTGAGTGATGCAACAGGTGTCAAACATCTCAGGATCATGTGGGGAGTTATACTAAGATGTTTCCATAAGGTTTGCAGTCTGTACCTTTGAGTAAAATTGAAATGTATACTTCACTTATTGCTAAACAACAGTTTGCTCTGAGAAATCAACTTTATTGTTTTAAATAACTGAGTGATAGAACAGGTGTCAAACACCTCAGGATCATGTGGGGAGTTATGCTATGATGTTTCCATAAGGTTTGCAGTCAGTAACTTTGAGTAAAATTGAAATTTATACTTCATTCATTGCTAAACAACATTATGCTCTCAGAAAACAACTTTTTTGTCTTGAATACCTGAGTGATATAACAACAGTCAAACAGCTCAGGATCATGTGGGGAGTAATATTAAGATGTTTCCATAAGGTTTGCATTCAGTACTTTAGAGTAAAATTGAAGCTATACTTTTAGTGCCAAAGCACTGCATTCACAGAGAAATCAACTTTTTTGTCTTAAACACCTGAGTGATATAAATGGTGTGAAACATCTCAGGATCATGTTGGAAGCTATATTAAGATGTTTGCAATCGGATTGCAGTCAGTACCTTTGAGTTAAATTGAAATGTATACTTTATTCAATGCGTTTGCACTCTCTGCACAGAGAAATCAACTTTTTTGTCTTGAACACCTGAGTGATATAAATGGTGTGAAACATCTCAGGATCATGTTGGGAGTTATATTAAGGTGTTTCCATCAGGTTTGCAGTCAGTACCTATGAGTTAAATTGAAATGTATACTTCATTCAAAACTTAAGCTCTGTATGCTCTGAGAAATCAACTTTTTTGTCTTGAATACCTAAATGATGTAACAGGTGTCAAACATCTCAGGATCATGTGGGGAGTTAAGCTATGTTGTTTCCATAAGGTTTGCAGTCAGTACCTTTGAGTAAAATTGAAATGTATACTTCATTCATTGCTAAACAAGATTATGCTCTGAGAAAACAACTTTTTTGTTTTGAATAACTGAGTGATGCAACAGGTGTCAAACATCTCAGGATCATGTGGGGAGTTATACTAAGATGTTTCCATAAGGTTTGCAGTCTGTACCTTTGAGTAAAATTGAAATGTATACTTCACTTATTGCTAAACAACAGTTTGCTCTGAGAAATCAACTTTATTGTTTTAAATAACTGAGTGATAGAACAGGTGTCAAACACCTCAGGATCATGTGGGGAGTTATGCTATGATGTTTCCATAAGGTTTGCAGTCAGTAACTTTGAGTAAAATTGAAATGTATACTTCATTCATTGCTAAACAACATTATGCTCTCAGAAAACAACTTTTTTGTCTTGAATACCTGAGTGATATAACAACAGTCAAACAGCTCAGGATCATGTGGGGAGTAATATTAAGATGTTTCCATAAGGTTTGCATTCAGTACTTTAGAGTAAAATTGAAGCTATACTTTTAGTGCCAAAGCACTGCATTCACAGAGAAATCCACTTTTTTGTCTTAAACACCTGAGTGATATAAATGGTGTGAAACATCTCAGGATCATGTTGGAAGTTATATTAAGATGTTTGCAATCGGTTTGCAGTCAGTACCTTTGAGTTAAATTGAAATGTATACTTTATTCAATGCGTTTGCACTCTCTGCACAGAGAAATCAACTTTTTTGTCTTGAACACCTGAGTGATATAAATGGTGTGAAACATCTCAGGATCATGTTGGGAGTTATATTAAGATGTTTCCATCAGGTTTACAGTCAGTACCTATGAGATAAATTGAAATGTATGCTTCAGTCTAAACTTAAGCTCTGTATGCTCTGAGAAATCAACTTTTTTGTCTTGAATACCTAAATGATGTAACAGGTGTCAAACATCTCAGGATCATGTGGGGAGTTATACTAAGAGGTTTCCATAAGGTTTGCAGTCAATACCTTTGAGTAAAATTGAAATGTATAGTTCATTGATTGGTAAAGAAGATTATGCTCTGAGAAAACAGCTTTTTTGTTTTGAATACCTGAGTGATGCAACAGGTGTCAAACATGTCAGGATCATGTGGGGAGTTATGCTATGTTGTTTCCATAAGGTTTGCAGTCAGTACCTTTGAGTAAAATTGAAATGTATACTTCATTCATTGCTAAACAACATTATGCTCTCAGAGAAAAACTTTTTTGTCTTGAATACCTGAGTGATATAACAGCAGTCAAACAGCTCAGGATCATGTGGGGAGTAATATTAAGATGTTTCCAAAAGGTTTGCATTCAGTACTTTGGAGTAAAATTGAAGCTATACTTTTAGTGCCAAAGCACTGCATTCACTGAGAAATCAACTTTTTTGTCTTAAACACCTGAGTGATATAAATGGTGTGAAACATCTCAGGATCATGTTGGGAGTTATATTAAGATGTTTACAATCGGTTTGCAGTCAGTACCTTTGAGTTAAATTGAAATGTATACTTTATTCAATGCGATTGCACTCTGTGCATCGAGAAATCAACTTTTTTATCTTGAATACCTGAGTGATATAATAGGAGTCAAACATCTCAGGATCATGTGGAGAGTTATACTAAGATGTTTCCATAAGGTTTGCAGTCAGTACCTTTGAGTAAAATTGAAATGTACACTTCATTCATTGCTAAACCAGATTATGCTCTGAGAACAGAACTTTTTTGTTTTGAACAACTGAGTGATGCAACAGGTGTCAAACATCCCAGGATAATGTGGTGGGTTATGCTATGTTGTTTCCATAAGGTTTGCAGTCAGTAACTTTGAGTAAAATTGAAATGTATACTTCATTCAATGCTGAAGCTCTGGATGCTCTGAGAAATCAACTTTTTTGTCTTGAATACCTAAATGATGTAACAGATGTCAAACATCTCAGGATCATGTGGGGAGTTAAGCTATGTTGTTTCCATAAGGTTTGCAGTCAGTACCTTTGAGTAAAATTGAAATGTATACTTCATTCATTGCTAAACAAGATTATGCTCTGAGAAAACAACTTTTTTGTTTTGAATAACTGAGTGATGCAACAGGTGTCCAACATCTCAGGATCATCTGGGGAGTTATACTAAGATGTTTCCATAAGGTTTGCAGTCTGTACCTTTGAGTAAAATTGAAATGTATACTTCACTTATTGCTAAACAACAGTTTGCTCTGAGAAATCAACTCTATTGTTTTAAATAACTGAGTGATAGAACAGGTGTCAAACACCTCAGGATCATGTGGGGAGTTATGCTATGATGTTTCCATAAGGTTTGCAGTCAGTAACTTTGAGTAAAATTGAAATGTATACTTCATTCATTGCTAAACAACATTATGCTCTCAGAAAACAACTTTTTTGTCTTGAATACCTGAGTGATATAACAACAGTCAAACAGCTCAGGATCATGTGGGGAGTAATATTAAGATGTTTCCATAAGGTTTGCATTCAGTACTTTAGAGTAAAATTGAAGCTATACTTTTAGTGCCAAAGCACTGCATTCACAGAGAAATCCACTTTTTTGTCTTAAACACCTGAGTGATATAAATGGTGTGAAACATCTCAGGATCATGTTGGAAGTTATATTAAGATGTTTGCAATCGGATTGCAGTCAGTACCTTTGAGTTAAATTGAAATGTATACTTTATTCAATGCGTTTGCACTCTCTGCACAGAGAAATCAACTTTTTTGTCTTGAACACCTGAGTGATATAAATGGTGTGAAACATCTCAGGATCATGTTGGGAGTTATATTAAGATGTTTCCATCAGGTTTACAGTCAGTACCTATGAGATAAATTGAAATGTATGCTTCAGTCTAAACTTAAGCTCTGTATGCTCTGAGAAATCAACTTTTTTGTCTTGAATACCTGAGTGATATAATAGGAGTCAAACATCTCAGGATCATGTGGAGAGTTATACTAAGATGTTTCCA
>NC_092384.1:14343171-14389983 GCF_030028105.1 Mobula birostris
TATACTTTTAGTGCCAAAGCACTGCATTCACAGAGAAATCAACTTTTTTGTCTTAAACACCTGAGTGATATAAATGGTGTGAAACATCTCAGGATCATGTTGGAAGTTATATTAAGATGTTTGCAATCGGATTGCAGTCAGTACCTTTGAGTTAATTGAAATGTATACTTTATTCAATGCGTTTGCACTCTCTGCACAGAGAAATCAACTTTTTTGTCTTGAACACCTGAGTGATATAAATGGTGTGAAACATCTCAGGATCATGTTGGGAGTTATATTAAGGTGTTTCCATCAGGTTTGCAGTCAGTACCTATGAGTTAAATTGAAATGTATACTTCATTCAAAACTTAAGCTCTGTATGCTCTGAGAAATCAACTTTTTTGTCTTGAATACCTAAATGATGTAACAGGTGTCAAACATCTCAGGATCATGTGGGGAGTTAAGCTATGTTGTTTCCATAAGGTTTGCAGTCAGTACCTTTGAGTAAAATTGAAATGAAAACTTCATTCATTGCTAACAAGATTATGCTCTGAGAAAACAACTTTTTTGTTTTGAATTACTGAGTGATGCAACAGGTGTCAAACATCTCAGGATCATGTGGGGAGTTATACTAAGATGTTTCCATAAGGTTTGCAGTCAATTACCTTGAGTGAAATTGAAATGTATACTTCATTCATTGCTAAACAAGATTATGGTCTGAGAAAACAACTTTTTTTGTTTTGAATAACTGAGTGATGCAACAGGTGTCAAACATCTCAGGATCATGTGGGGAGTTATACTAAGATGTTTCCATAAGGTTTGCAGTCAGTAACCTTTGAGTAAAATTGAAATGTATACTTCATTCATTGCTAAACAACATTATGCTCTCAGAAAACACTTTTTTGTCTTGAATACCTGAGTGATATAACAACAGTCAAACAGCTCAGGATCATGTGGGGAGTAATATTAAGAGTGTTTCCATAAGGTTTGCATTCAGTACTTTAGAGTAAAATTGAAGCTATACTTTTAGTGCCAAAGCACTGCATTCACAGAGAAATCAACTTTTTGTCTTAAACACCTGAGTGATATATAAATGGTGTGAAACATCTCAGGATCATGTTGGAAGCTATATTAAGATGTTTGCAATCGGATTGCAGTCAGTACCTTTGAGTTAAATTGAAATGTATACTTTATTCAATGCGTTTGCACTCTCTGCACAGAGAAATCAACTTTTTTGTCTGAACACCTGAGTGATATAAATGGTGTGAAACATCTCAGATCATGTTGGGAGTTATATTAGGGGTTTCCATCAGGTTTGCAGTCAGTACCTATGAGTTAAATTGAAATGTATACTTCATTCAAAACTTAAGCTCTGTATGCTCTGAGAAATCAACTTTTTTGTCCTTGAATACCTAAATGATGTAACAGTGTCCAAACATCTCAGGATCATGTGGGGAGTTAAGCTATGTTGTTTCCATAAGGTTTGCAGTCAGTACCTTTGAGTAAAATTGAAATGTATACTTCATTCATTGCTAAACAGATTATGCTCTGAGAAAACAACTTTTTTGTTTTGAATAACTGAGTGATGCAACAGGTGTCAACATCTCAGGATCATGTGGGGAGTTATACTAAGATGTTTCCATAAGGTTTGCAGTCTGTACCTTTGAGTAAAATTGAAATGTATACTTCACTTATTGCTAAACACAGTTTGGCTCTGAGAAATCAACTTTATTGTTTTAAATAACTGAGTGATAGAACAGGTGTCAAACACCTCAGGATCATGTGGGGAGTTATGCTATGATGTTTCCATAAGGTTGCAGTCAGTAACTTTGAGTAAAATTGAAATGTATACTTCATTCAATGCTAAACAACATTATGCTCTCAGAAAACAACTTTTTTGTCTTGAATACCTGAGTGATATAACAACAGTCAAACAGCTCAGGATCATGTGGGGAGTAATATTAAGATGTTTCCATAAGGTTTGCATTCAGTACTTTAGAGTAAAATTGAAGCTATACTTTTAGTGCCAAAGCACTGCATTCACAGAGAAATCCACTTTTTTGTCTTAAACACCTGAGTGATATAAATGGTGTGAAACATCTCAGGATCATGTTGGAAGTTATATTAAGATGTTTGCAATCGGTTTGCAGTCAGTACCTTTGAGTTAAATTGAAATGTATACTTTATTCAATGCGTTTGCACTCTCTGCACAGAGAAATCAACTTTTTTGTCTTGAACACCTGAGTGATATAAATGGTGTGAAACATCTCAGGATCATGTTGGGAGTTATATTAAGATGTTTCCATCAGGTTTACAGTCAGTACCTATGAGATAAATTGAAATGTATGCTTCAGTCTAAACTTAAGCTCTGTATGCTCTGAGAAATCAACTTTTTTGTCTTGAATACCTAAATGATGTAACAGGTGTCAAACATCTCAGGATCATGTGGGGAGTTATACTAAGAGGTTTCCATAAGGTTTGCAGTCAATACCTTTGAGTAAAATTGAAATGCATAGTTCATTCATTGTTTAAGAAGATTATGCTCTGAGAAAACAGCTTTTTTGTTTTGAATACCTGAGTGATGCAACAGGTGTCAAACATCTCAGGATCATGTGGGGAGTTATGCTATGATGTTTCCATAAGATTTGCAGTCAGTACCTTTGAGTAAAATTGAAATGTATACTTCATTCAATGCTGAAGCTCTGGATGCTCTGAGAAATCAACTTTTATGTCTTGAATACCTAAATGATGTAACAGATGTCAAACATCTCAGGATCATGTGGAGAGTTATACTAAGATGTTTCCATAAGGTTTGCAGTCAGTACCTTTGAGTTAAATTGAAATGTATACTTTATTCAATGCGATTGCACTCCGTGCACCGAGAAATCAACTTTTTTATCTTGAATACCTGAGTGATATAGTAGGAGTCAAACATCTCAGGATCACGTGGGGAGTTATGCTATGATGTTTCCATAAGGTTTGCAGTCAGTACCTTTGAGTAAAATTGAAATGTATACTTCATTCAATGCTGAAGCTCTGGATGCTCTGAGAAATCAACTTTTTTGTCTTGAATACCTAAATGATGTAACAGGTGTCAAACATCTCAGGATCATGTGGGGAGTTATGCTATGTTGTTTCCATAAGGTTTGCAGTCAGTACCTTTGAGTAAAATTGAAATGTATACTTCATTCATTGCTAAACAACATTATGCTCTCAGAGAACAACTTTTTTGTCTTGAATACCTGAGTGATATAACAGCAGTCAAACAGCTTAGGATCATGTGGGGAGTAATATTAAGATGTTTCCAAAAGGTTTGCATTCAGTACTTTGGAGTAAAATTGAAGCTATACTTTTAGTGCCAAAGCACTGCATTCACAAAGAAATCAACTTTTTTGTCTTAAACACCTGAGTGATATAAATGGTGTGAAACATCTCAGGATCATGTTGGGAGTTATATTAAGATGTTTACAATCGGTTTGCAGTCAGTACCTTTGAGTTAAATTGAAATGTATACTTTATTCAATGCGATTGCACTCTGTGCATCGAGAAATCAACTTTTTTATCTTGAATACCTGAGTGATATAATAGGAGTCAAACATGTCAGGATCATGTGGGGAGTTATGCTATGATGTTTCCATAAGATTTGCAGTCAGTACCTTTTGAGTAAAATTGAAATGTATACTTCATTCATTGCTAAACCAGATTATGCTCTGAGAACAGAACTTTTTTGTTTTGAATAACTGAGTGATGCAACAGGTGTCAAACATCTCAGGATAATGTGGGGAGTTATGCTATGATGTTTCCATAAGGTTTGCAGTCAGTACCTTTGAGTAAAATTGAAATGTATACTTCATTCATTGCTAAACAACATTATGCTCTCAGTAAACAACTTTTTTGTCTTGAAAACCTGAGTGATATAACAGCAGTCAAACAGCTCAGGATCATGTGGGGAGTAATATTAAGATGTTTCCATTAGGTTTGCATTCAGTACTTTAGAGTAAAATTGAAGCTATAGTTTTAGTGCCAAAGCACTGCATTCACAGAGAAATCAACTTTTTTGTCTTAAACACCTGAGTGATATAAATGGTGTGAAACATCTCAGGATCATGTTGGGAGTTATATTAAGATGTTTGCAATCGGTTTGCAGTCAGTACCTTTGAGTTAAATTGAAATGTATACTTTATTCAATGCGATTGACCTCTGTGCACCGAGAAATCAACTTTTTTATCTTGAATACCTGAGTGATATAATAGGAGTCAAACATCTCAGGATCATGTGGGGAGTTATGCTATGATGTTTCCATAAGGTTTCCAGTCAGTACCTTTGAGTAAAATTGAAATGTATACTTCATTCATTGCTAAACCAGATTATGCTCTGAGAACAGAACTTTTTTGTTTTGAACAACTGAGTGATGCAACAGGTGTCAAACATCCCAGGATAATGTGGTGAGTTATGCTATGTTGTTTCCATAAGGTTTGCAGTCAGTAACTTTGAGTAAAATTGAAATGTATACTTCATTCAATCCTGAAGCTCTGGATGCTCTGAGAAATCAACTTTTTTGTCTTGAATACCTAAATGATGTAACAGATGTCAAACATCTCAGGATCATGTGGAGAGTTATACTAAGATGTTTCCATAAGGTTTGCACTCAGTACCTTTGAGTAAAATTGAAATGTATTCTTCATTCATTGCTAAACCAGATTATGCTCTGAGAACAGAACTTTTTTGTTTTGAATAACTGAGTGATGCAACAGGTGTCAAACATCTCAGGATAATGTGGGGAGTTATGCTATGATGTTTCCATAAGGTTTGCAGTCAGTACCTTTGAGTAAAATTGAAATGTATACTTCATTCATTGCTAAACAACATTATGCTCTCAGAAAACAACTTTTTTGTCTTGAATACCTGAGTGATATAACAGCAGTCAAACAGCTCAGGATCATGTGGGGAGTAATATTAAGATGTTTCCATAAGGTTTGCATTCAGTACTTTAGAGTAAAATTGAAGCTATACTTTTAGTGCCAAAGCACTGCATTCACAGAGAAATCAACTTTTTTGTCTTAAACACCTGAGTGATATAAATGGTGTGAAACATCTCAGGATCATGTTGGGAGTTATATTAAGATGTTTACAATCGGTTTGCAGTCAGTACCTTTGAGTTAAATTGAAATGTATACTTTATTCAATGCGATTGCACTCTGTGCACCGAGAAATCAACTTTTTTATCTTCAATACCTGAGTGATATAATAGGAGTCAAACATCTCAGGATCATGTGGGGAGTTATGCTATGATGTTTCCATAAGGTTTGGAGTCAGTACCTTTGAGTAAAATTGAAATGTATACTTCATTCATTGCTAAACAACACTATGCTCTCAGAAAACAACTTTTTTGTCTTGAATACCTGAGTAATATAACAGCAGTCAAACATCTCAGGATCATGTGGGGAGTTATACTACGATGTTTCCATAAGGTTTGCAGTCAGTACCTTTGAGTTAAATTGAAATGTATACTTCATTCATTGCTAAAAAGGATTATGCTCTGAGAAAACAACATTTTTGTTTTGAATAACTGAGTGATGCAACAGGTGTCAAACATCTCAGGATCATGTGGGGAGTTATGCTATGATGTTTCCATAAGGTTTGCAGTCAGTACCTTTGAGTTAAATTGAAATGTATACTTCATTCAAAACTTAAGCTCTGTATGCTCTGAGAAATCAACTTTTTTGACTTGAATACCTAAATGATGTAACAGGTGTCAAACATCTCAGGATCATGTGGGGAGTTATCCTAAGAGGTTTCCATGAGGTTTGCAATCAATACCTTTGAGTAAAATTGAAATGTATACTTCATTCATTGCTAAACAAGATTATGCTCTGAGAAAACAAGTTTTTTGTTTTGAATAACTGAGTGATGCAACAGGTGTCAAACATCTCAGGATCATCTGGGGAGTGATGCTATGTTGTTTCCATAAGGTTTGCAGTCAGTACCTTTGAGTAAAATTGAAATGTATACTTCATTCATTGCTAAACAACATTATGCTCTCAGAAAACAACTTTTTTGTCTTGAATACCTGAGTGATATAACAGCAGTCAAACAGCTCAGGATCACGTGGGGAGTAATATTAAGATGTTTCCATAAGGTTTGCATTCAGTACTTTAGAGTAAAATTGAAACTATACTTTTAGTGCCAAAGCACTGCATACACAGAGAAATCAACTTTTTTGTCTTAAACACCTGAATGATATAAATGGTGTGAAACATCTCAGGATCATGTTGGAAGTTATATTAAGATGTTTCCAATCGGTTTGCAGTCAGTACCTTTGAGTTAAATTGAAATGTATACTTTATTCAATGCGATTGCACTCTGTGCACCGAGAAATCAACTTTTTTATCTTGAATACCTGAGTGATATAACAGCAGTGAAACAGCTCAGGATCATGTGGGGAGTAATATTAAGATGTTTCCATAAGGTTTGCATTCAGTACTTTAGAGTAAAATTGAAGCTACACTTTTAGTGCCAAAGCACTGCATTCACAGAGAAATCAACTTTTTTGTCTTAAACACCTGAGTGATATAAATGGTGTGAAACATCTCAGGATCATGTTGGAAGTTATATTAAGATGTTTCCATAAGTTTTGCAGTCAGTACCTTTGAGCAAAATTGAAATATATACTTCACTTACTGCTAAACAACAGTTTGCTCTGAGAAATCAACTTTTTTGTTTTAAATAACTGTGTGATAGAACAGGTGTCAAACTTCTCAGGATCATGTGGGGAGTTATGCTATGATGTTTCCATAAGGTTTGCAGTCAGTACCTTTGAGTAAAATTGAAATGTATACTTCATTCAATGCTGAAGCTCTGGATGCTCTGAGAAATCAACTTTTTTGTCTTGAATACCTAAATGATGTAACAGATGTCAAACATCTCAGGATCATGTGGAGAGTTATACTAAGATGTTTCCATAAGGTTTGCAGTCAATACCTTTGAGTAAAATTGAAATGTATACTTCATTCATTGCTAAACAAGATTATGCTCTGAGAGAACAAGTTTTTTGTTTTGAATACTGAATGATGCAACAGGTGTCAAACATCTCAGGATCATGTGGGGAGTTATACTAAGATGTTTCCATAAGGTTTGCAGTCAATACATTTGAGTAAAATTGAAATGTATACTTCATTCATTGCTAAACAAGATTATGCTCTGAGAAAACAACTTTTTTGTTTTGAATAACTGAGTGTTGCACCAGGTGTCAAACATCTCAGGATAATGTGGGGAGTTATGCTATGTTGTTTCCATAAGGTTTGCAGTCAGTACCTTTGAGTAAAATTGTAATGTATACTTCAGTTATTGCTAAACAACGGTTTGCTCTGAAAAATCAACTTTATTGTATAAAATAACTGAGTGATAAAACAGGTGTCAAACATCTCAGGATCATGTGGGGATTTATGCTATGATGTTTCCATAAGGTTTGCAGTCAGTACCTTTGAGTAAAATTGAAATGTATACTTCATTCATTGCTAAACAGCATTATGCTCTCAGAAAACAACTTTTTTGTCTTGAATACCTGAGTAATATAACAACAGTGAAACAGCTCAAGATCATGTGGGGAGTAATATTAAGATGTTTCCATAAGGTTTCAATTCAGTACTTTAGAGTAAAATTGAAACTATACTTTCAGTGCTAAAGAACTGCATTCACAGAGAAATCAACTTTTTTGTCTTGAACACCTGAGTGATATAAATGGTGTGAAACATCTCAGGATCATGTTGGGAGTTATGCTATGATGTTTCCATAAGGTATGCAGTCAGTACCTTTGAGTAAAATTGAAATGTATACTTCATTCAATGCTGAAGCTCTGGATACTCTGAGAAATCAACTTTTTTGTCTTGAATACCTAAATGATGTAACAGGTGTCAAACATCTCAGGATCATGTGGGGAGTTATGCTATGAAGTTTCCATAAGGTTTGCAGTCAGTAGCTTTGAGTTAAATTGAAATGTATACTTCATTTATTGCTAAACAAGATTATGCTCTGAGAACAGAACTTTTTTGTTTTGAATAACTGAGTGTTGCAACAGGTGTCAGACATCTCAGGATAATGTGGGGAGTTATGCTATGTTGTTTCCATAAGGTTTGCAGTCAGTACCTTTGAGTAAAATTGAAATGTATACTTCACTTATTGCTAAACAACAGTTTGCTCTGAGAAATCAACTTTATTGTTTTAAATAACTGCGTGATAGAACAGGTGTCAAACATCTCAGGATCATGTGGGGAGTTATGCTATGATGTTTCCATAAGGTTTGCAGTCAGTACCTTTGAGTAAAATGGAAATGTATACTTCATTCATTGCTAAACAACATTATGCTCTCAGAAAACAACTTTTTTGTCTTGAATACCTGAGTGATATAACAGCAGTCAAACAGCTCAGGATCATGTGGGGTGTAATATTAAAATGTTTCCATAAGGTTTGCATTCAGTACTTTAGAGTAAAATTGAAGGTATACTTTTAGCGCCAAAGTACTGCATTCAGAGAGAAATCAACTTTTTTGTCTTAAACACCTGAGTGATATAAATGGTGTGAAAGATCTCAGGATCATGTTGGGAGTTATATTAAGATGTTTCCAATCGGTTTGCAGTCAGTACCTTTGAGTTAAATTGAAATGTATACTTTATTCAATGCGATTGCAGTCTGTGCACCGAGAAATCAACTTTTTTATCTTGAATACCTGAGTGATATAATAGGAGTTAAACATCTCAGGATCATGTGGGGAGTTATGCTATGAAGTTTCCATCAGGTTTGCAGTCAGTACCTTGGAGTAAAATTGAAATGTATACTTCAATCAATGCTGAAAGTCTGGATGTTCTGAAAAATCAACTTTTTTGTTTTGAATAACTGAGTGATGCAACAGGTGTCAAACATCTCAGGATCTAGTGGAGAGTTATACTAAGATGTTTCCATAAGGTTTGCAGTCAGTACCTTTGAGTAAAATTGAAATGTATACTACATTCATCGCTAAACAAGATTATGCTCTGAGAAAACAACTTTTTTGTTTTGAATAACTGAGTGATGCAACAGGTGTCAAACATCTCAGGATCATGTTGGAAGTTATATTAAGATGTTTCCATAAGTTTTGCAGTCAGTACCTTTGAGCAAAATTGAAATCTATACTTCACTTACTGCTAAACAACAGTTTGCTCTGAGAAATCAACTTTTTTGTTTTAAATAACTGTGTGATAGAACAGGTGTCAAACATCTCAGGATCATGTGGGGAGTTATGCTATGATGTTTCCATAAGGTTTGCAGTCAGTACCTTTGAGTAAAATTGAAATGTATACTTCATTCAATGCTGAAGCTCTGGATGCTCTGAGAAATCAACTTTTTTGTTTTGAATACTGAATGATGCAACAGGTGTCAAACATCTCAGGATCATGTGGGGAGTTATACTAAGATGTTTCCATAAGGTTTGCAGTCAATACATTTGAGTAAAATTGAAATGTATACTTCATTCATTGCTAAACAAGATTATGCTCTGAGAAAACAACTTTTTTGTTTTGAATAACTGAGTGTTGCAACAGGTGTCAAACATCTCAGGATAATGTGGGGAGTTATGCTATGTTGTTTCCATAAGGTTTGCAGTCAGTACCTTTGAGTAAAATTGAAATGTATACTTCATTCACTGCTAAACAGCATTATGCTCTCAGAAAACAACTTTTTTGTCTTGAATACCTGAGTAATATAACAACAGTGAAACAGCTCAAGATCATGTGGGGAGTAATATTAAGATGTTTCCATAAGGTTTGCATTCAGTACTTTAGAGTAAAATTGAAACTATACTTTCAGTGCTAAAGCACTGCATTCACAGAGAAATCAACTTTTTTGTCTTGAACACCTGAGTGATATAAATGGTGTGAAACATCTCAGGATCATGTTGGGAGTTATGCTATGATGTTTCCATAAGGTTTGCAGTCAGTACCTTTGAGTAAAATTGAAATGTATACTTCATTCAATGCTGAAGCTCTGGATGCTCTGAGAAATCAACTTTTTTGTCTTGAATACCTAAATGATGTAACAGGTGTCAAACATCTCAGGATCATGTGGGGAGTTATGCTATGAAGTTTCCATAAGGTTTGCAGTCAGTAGCTTTGAGTTAAATTGAAATGTATACTTCATTTATTGCTAAACAGGATTATGCTCTGAGAAAACAACTTTTTTGTTTCGAATAACTGAGTGATGCAACAGGTGTCAAACATCTCAGGATCATGTGGGGAGTTATGCTATGATGTTTCCATAAGGTTTGCAGTCAGTACCTTTGATTTAAATTGAAATGTATACTTCATTCAAAACTTAAGCTCCGTATACTCTGAGATATTAACTTTTTTGTCTTGAATACCTAAATGATGTAACAGGTGTCAAACATCTCAGGATCATGTGGGGAGTTATACTAAGAGTTTTCCATAAGGTTTGCAGTCAATACCTTTGAGTAAAATTGAAATGTATACTTCATTCATTGCTAAACAAGATTATGCTCTGAGAACAGAACTTTTTTGTTTTGAATAACTGAGTGTTGCAACAGGTGTCAAACATCTCAGGATAATGTGGGGAGTTATGCTATGTTGTTTCCATAAGGTTTGCAGTCAGTACCTTTGAGTAAAATTGAAATGTATACTTCACTTATTGCTAAACAACAGTTTGCTCTGAGAAATCAACTTTATTGTTTTAAATAACTGCGTGATAGAACAGGTGTCAAACATCTCAGGATCATGTGGGGAGTTATGCTATGATGTTTCCATAAGGTTTGCAGTCAGTACCTTTGAGTAAAATGGAAATGTATACTTCATTCATTGCTAAACAACATTATGCTCTCAGAAAACAACTTTTTTGTCTTGAATACCTCAGTGATATAACAGCAGTCAAACAGCTCAGGATCATGTGGGGTGTAATATTAAAATGTTTCCATAAGGTTTGCATTCAGTACTTTAGAGTAAAATTGAAGCTATACTTTTAGTGCCAAAGCACTGCATTCAGAGAGAAATCAACTTTTTTGTCTTAAACACCTGAGTGATATAAATGGTGTGAAACATCTCAGGATCATGTTGGGAGTTATATTAAGATGTTTCCAATCGGTTTGCAGTCAGTACCTTTGAGTTAAATTGAAATGTATACTTTATTCAATGCGATTGCACTCTGTGCACCGAGAAATCAACTTTTTTATCTTGAATACCTGAGTGATATAATAGGAGTTAAACATCTCAGGATCATGTGGGGAGTTATGCTATGATGTTTCCATCAGGTTTGCAGTCAGTACCTTGGAGTAAAATTGAAATGTATACTTCAATCAATGCTGAAAGTCTGGATGTTCTGAAAAATCAACTTTTTTGTTTTGAATAACTGAGTGATGCAACAGGTGTCAAACATCTCAGGATCAAGTGGAGAGTTATACTAAGATGTTTCCATAAGGTTTGCAGTCAGTACCTTTGAGTAAAATTGAAATGTATACTACATTCATTGCTAAACAAGATTATGCTCTGAGAAAACAACTTTTTTGTTTTGAATAACTGAGTGATGCAACAGGTGTCAAACATCTCAGGATAATGTGGGGAGTTATGCTATGTTGTTTCCATAAGGTTTGCAGTCAGTACCTTTGAGTAAAATTGAAATGTATACTTCATTCATTGCTAAACAACATTATGCTCTCAGAAAACAACTTTTTTGTCTTGAATACCTGAGTGATATAACAGCAGTCAAACAGCTCAGGATCATGTGGGGAGTAATATTAAGATGTTTCCATAAGGTTTGCAGTCAGTACCTTTGAGTTAAATTGAAATGTATACTTCATTCAAAACTTAATCTCTGTATGCTCTAAGAAATCCACTTTTTTGTCTTGAATACCTAAATGATGTAACAGGTGTCAAACATCTCAGGATAATGTGGGGAGTTATACTAAGAGGTTTCCATAAAGTTTGAAGTCAATACCTTTGAGTAAAATTGAAATGTATACTTCATTCATTGGTAAACAAGATTATACTCTGAGAAAACAACTTTTTTGTTTTGAATAACTGAGTGATGCAACAGGTGTCAAACATCTTAGGATCATCTGGGGAGTAATATTAAGATGTTTCCATAAGGTTTGCATTCAGTACTTTAGAGTAAAATTGAAGCTACACTTTTAGTGCCAAAGCACTGCATTCACAGAGAAATCAACTCTTTTGTCTTAAACACCTGTGTGATATAAATGGTGTGAAACATCTCAGGATCATGTTGGAAGTTATATTAAGATGTTTCCATAAGTTTTGCTGTCAGTACCTTTGAGCAAAATTGAAATCTATACTTCACTTTTTGCTAAACAACAGTTTGCTCTGAGAAATCAACTTTTTTGTTTTAAATAACTGAGTGATAGAACAGGTGTCAAACATCTCAGGATCATGTGGGGAGTTATGCTATGATGTTTCCATAAGGTTTGCAGTCAGTACCTTTGAGTAAAATTGAAATGTATACTTCATTCAATGCTGAAGCTCTGGATGCTCTGAGAAATCTACTTTTTTGTCTTGAATACCTAAATGATGTAACAGATGTCAAACACCTCAGGATCATGTGGGGAGTTATACTAAGATGTTTCCATAAGGTTTGCAGTCAATACCTTTGAGTAAAATTGAAATGTATGCTTCATTCATTGCTAAACAAGATTATGCTCTGAGAAAACAAGTTTTTTGTTTTGAATACTGAATGATGCAACAGGTGTCAAACATCTCAGGATCATGTGGGGAGTTATGCTATGTTGTTTCCATAAGGTTTGCAGTCAGTACCTTTGAGTAAAATTGAAATGTATACTTCATTCATTGCTAAACAACATTATGCTCTCAGAAAACAACTTTTTTGTCTTGAATACCTGAGTGATATAACAGCAGTCAAACAGCTCAGGATCATGTGGGGAGTAATATTAACATGTTTCCATAACGTTTGCATTCAGTACTTTAGAGTAAAATTGAAGCTATACTTTTACTGCCAAAGCACTGCATTCACAGAGAAATCAACTTTTTTGTCTTAAACACCTGAGTGATATAAATGGTGTGAAACATCTCAGGATCATGTTGGAAGTTATATTAAGATGTTTCCAATCGGTTTGCAGTCAGTACCTTTGAGTTAAATTGAAATGTATACTTTATTCAATGCGTTTGCACTCTCTGCACCGAGAAATCAACTATTTTATCTTGAATACCTGAGTGATATAATAGGAGTCAAACATCTCAGGATCATGTGGGGAGTTATGCTATGATGTTTCCATAAGGTTTGCAGTCAGTACCTTTGAGTAAAATTGAAATGTATACCTCATTCAATGCTGAAGCTCTGGATGCTCTGAGAAATCAACTTTTTTGTCTTGAATACCTAAATGATGTAACAGGTTTCAAACTTAGGATCATGTGGGGAGTTATACTAAGATGTTTCCATAAGGTCTGCAGTCAATACCTTTGAGTAAAATTGAAATGTATACTTCATTCATTGCTAAACAAGATTATGCTCTGAGAACAGAACTTTTTTGTTTTGAATAACTGAGTGTTGCAACAGGTGTCAAACATCTCAGGATAATGTGGGGAGTTATGCCATGTTGTTTCCATAAGGTTTGCAGTCAGTACCTTTGAGTAAAATTGAAATGTATACTTCACCTATTGCTAAACAACAGTTTGCTCTGAGAAATCAACTTTATTGTTTTAAATAACTGAGTGATAGAACGGGTGTCAAACATCTCAGGATCATGTGGGGAGTTATGCTATGATGTTTCCATAAGGTTTGCAGTCAGTAACTTTGAGTAAAATTGACATGTATACTTCATTCATTGCTAAACAACATTATGCTCTCAGAAAACAACTTTTTTGTCTTGAATACCTGAGTGATATAACAACAGTCAAACAGCTCAGGATCATGTGGGGAGTAATATTAAGATGTTTCCATAAGGTTTGCATTCAGTACTTTAGAGTAAAATTGAAGCTATACTTTTAGTGCCAAAGCACTGCATTCACAGAGAAATCAACTTTTTTGTCTTAAACACCTGAGTGATATAAATAGTGTGAAACATCTGAGGATCATGTTGGAAGTTATATTAAGATGTTTCCAATCGGATTGCAGTCAGTACCTTTGAGTTAAATTGAAATGTATACTTTATTCAATGCGTTTGCACTCTCTGCACAGAGAAATCAACTTTTTTGTCTTGAACACCTGAGTGATATAAATGGTGTGAAACATCTCAGGACCATGTTGGGAGTTATATTAAGATGTTTCCATCAGGTTTGCAGTCAGTACCTATGAGTTAAATTGAAATGTATACTTCATTCAAAACTTAAGCTCTGTATGCTCTGAGAAATCAAATTTTTTGTCTTGAATACCTAAATGATGTAACAGGTGTCAAACATCTCAGGATCATGTGGGGAGTTATGCTATGTTGCTTCCATAAGGTTTGCAGTCAGTACCTTTGAGTAAAATTGAAATTCATTGCTAAACAACATTATGCTCTCAGAAAACAACTTTTTTGTCTTGAATACTTGAGTGATATAACAGCAGTCAAACAGCTCAGGATCATGTGGGGAGTAATATTAAGATGTTTCCATAAGGTTTGCATTCAGTACTTTGGAGCAAAATTGAAGCTATACTTTTAGTGCCAAAGCACTGCATTCACAGAGAAATCAACTTTTTTGTCTTAAACACCTGAGTGATATAAATGGTGTGAAACATCTCAGGATCATGTTGGGAGTTATATTAAGATGTTAACAATCGGTGTGCAGTCAGTACCTTTGAGTTAAATTGAAATGTATACTTTATTCAATGCGATTGCACTCTGTGCATCGAGAAATCAACTTTTTTATCTTGAATACCTGAGTGATATAATAGGAGTCAAACATCTCAGGATCATGTGGGGAGTTATGCTATGATGTTTCCATAAGGTTTGCAGTCAGTACCTTTGAGTAAAATTGAAATGTATACTTCATTCAATGCTGAAGCTCTGGATGCTCTGAGAAATCAACTTTTTTGTCTTGAATACCTAAATGATGTAACAGATGTCAAACATCTCAGGATCATGTGGAGAGTTATACTAAGATGTTTCCATAAGGTTTGCAGTCAGTACCTTTGAGTAAAATTGAAATGTATTCTTCATTCATTGCTAAACCAGATTATGCTCTGAGAACAGAACTTTTTTCTTTTGAATAACTGAGTGATGCAACAGGTGTCAAACATCTCAGGATAATGTGGGGAGTTATGCTATGATGTTTCCATAAGGTTTGCAGTCAGTACCTTTGAGTAAAATTGAAATGTATACTTCATTCATTGCTAAACAACATTATGCTCTCAGAAAACAACTTTTTTGTCTTGAATACCTGAGTGATATAACAGCAGTCAAACAGCTCAGGATCATGAGGGGAGTAATATTAAGATGTTTCCATAAGGTTTGCATTCAGTACTTTAGAGTAAAATTGAAGCTATACTTTTAGTGCCAAAGCACTGCATTCACAGAGAAATCAACTTTTTTGTCTTAAACACCTGAGTGATATAAATGGTGTGAAACATCTCAGGATCATGTTGGGAGTTATATTAAGATGTTTACAATCGGTTTGCAGTCAGTACCTTTGAGTTAAATTGAAATGTATACTTTATTCAATGCGATTGCACTCTGTGCACCGAGAAATCAACTTTTTTATCTTGAATGCCTGAGTGATATAATAGGAGTCAAACATCTCAGCATCATGCGGGGAGTTATGCTATGATGTTTCCATAAAGTTTGCAGTCAGTACCTTTGAGTAAAATTGAAATGTATACTTCATTCAATGCTGAAGCTCTGGATGCTCTGAGAAATCAACTTTTTTGTCTTGAATACCTAAATGATGTAACAGATGTCAAACATCTCAGGATTATGTGGAGAGTTATACTAAGATGTTTCCATAAGGTTTGCAGTCAGTACCTTTGAGTAAAATTGAAATGTATACTTCATTAATTGCTAAACAGGATTATCCTCTGAGAAAACAACTTTTTTGTTTTCAATAACTGAGTGATGCAACAGGTGTCAAACATCTCAGGATAATGTGGGGAGTTATGCTATGATGTTTCCATAAGGTTTGCAGTCAGTACCTTTGAGTAAAATTGAAATGTATACTTCATTCATTGCTAAACAACATTATGCTCTCAGTAAACAACTTTTTTGTCTTGAATACCTGAGTGATATAACAGCAGTCAAACAGCTCAGGATCATGTGGGGAGTAATATTAAGATGTTTCCATTAGGTTTGCATTCAGTACTTTAGAGTAAAATTGAAGCTATACTTTTAGTGCCAAAGCACTGCATTCACAGAGAAATCAACTTTTTTGTCTTAAACACCTGAGTGATATAAATGGTGTGAAACATCTCAGGATCATGTTGGGAGTTATATTAAGATGTTTCCAATCGGTTTGCAGTCAGTACCTTTGAGTTAAATTGAAATATATACTTTATTCAATGCGATTGACCTCTGTGCACCGAGAAATCAACTTTTTTATCTTGAATACCTGAGTGATATAATCGGAGTCAAACATCTCAGGATCATGTGGGGAGTTATGCTATGATGTTTCCATAAGGTTTGCAGTCAGTACCTTTGAGTAAAATTGAAATGTATACTTCATTCATTGCTAAACCAGATTATGCTCTGAGAACAGAACTTTTTTGTTTTGAATAACTGAGTGATGCAACAGGTGTCAAACATCCCAGGATAATGTGGTGAGTTATGCTATATTGTTTCCATAAGGATTGCAGTCAGTACCTTTGAGTAAAATTGAAATGTATACTTCATTCATTGCTAAACAACATTACGCTCTCAGAAAACAACTTTTTTGTCTTGAATACCTGAGTGATATAACAGCAGTCAAACAGCTCAGGATCATGTGGGGAGTAATAAAAAGATGTTTCCATAAGGTTTGCATTCAGTACTTTACAGTAAAATTGAAGCTATACTTTTAGTGCCAAAGCTCTGCATTCACAGAGAAATCAACTTTTTTGTCTTAAACACCTGAGTGATATAAATGGTGTGATACATCTCTGGATCATGTTGGGAGTTATATTAAGATGTTTCCATTAGGTTTGCAGTCAGTACTTTTCAGTTAAATTGAAATGTATACTTTATTCAATGCGATTGCACTCTGTGCCCCGAGAAATCAACTTTTTTATCTTGAATACCTGAGTGATATAATAGGAGTCAAACATCTCAGGATCATGTGGGGAGTTATGCTATGATGTTTCCATAAGGTTTGCAGTCAGTAACTTTGAGTAAAATTGAAATGTATACTTCATTCAGTGCTGAAGCTCTGGATGCTCTGAGAAATCAACTTTTTTGTCTTGAATACCTAAATGATGTAACAGGTTTCAAACATCTCAGGATCATGTGGGGAGTTATACTAAGATGTTTCCATAAGGTTTCCAGTCAATACCTTTGAGTGAAATTGAAATGTATACTTCATTCATTGCTAAACAAGATTATGGTCTGAGAAAACAACTTTTTTGTTTTGAATAACTGAGTGATGCAACAGGTGTCAAACATCTCAGGATCATGTGGGGAGTTATACTAAGATGTTTCCATAAGGTTTGCAGTCAGTACCTTTGAGTAAAATTGAAATGTATACTTCACTTATTGCTAAACAACAGTTTGCTCAGAGAAATCAACTTTATTGTTTTAAATAACTGAGTGATAGAACAGGTGTCAAACACCTCAGGATCATGTGGGGAGTTATGCTATGATGTTTCCATAAGGTTTGCAGTCAGTAACTTTGAGTAAAATTGAAATGTATACTTCATTCATTGCCAAACAACATTATGCTCTCAGAAAACAACTTTTTTGTCTTGAATACCTGAGTGATATAACAACAGTCAAGCAGCTCAGGATCATGTGAGGAGTAATATTAACATGTTTCCATAAGGTTTGCATTCAGTACTTTAGAGTAAAATTGAAGCTATACTTTTAGTGCCAAAGCACTGCATTCACAGAGAAATCAACTATTTTGTCTTAAACACCTGAGTGATATAAATGGTGTGAAACATCTCAGGATCATGTTGGAAGTTATATTAAGATATTTGCAATCGGTTTGCAGTCAGTACCTTTGAGTTAAATTGAAATGTATACTTTATTCAATGCGTTTGCACTCTCTGCACAGAGAAATCAACTTTTTTGTCTTGAACACCTGAGTGATATAAATGGTGTGAAACATCTCAGGATCATGTTGGGAGTTATATTAAGCTGTTTCCATCAGGTTTGCAGTCAGTACTTATGAGTTAAATTGAAATGTATACTTCATTCAATACTTAAGCTCTGTATGCTCTGAGAAATCAACTTTTTTGTCTTGAATACCTAAATGATGTAACAGGTGTCAAGCATCTCAGGATCATGTGGGGAGTTAAGCTATGTTGTTTCCATAAGGTTTGCAGTCAGTACCTTTGAGTAAAATTGAAATGTATACTTCATTCATTGCTAAACAAGATTATGCTCTGAGAAAACAACTTCTTTGTTTTGAATAACTGAGTGATGCAACAGGTGTCAAACATCTCAGGATCATGTGGGGAGTTATACTAAGATGTTTCCATAAGGTTTGCAGTCAGTACCTTTGAGTAAAATTGAAATGTATACTTCACTTATTGCTAAACAACAGTTTGCTCTGAGAAATCAACTCTATTGTTTTAAATAACTGAGTGATAGAACAGGTGTCAAACACCTCAGGATCATGTTGGAAGTTATATTAAGATGTTTGCAATCGGTTTGCAGTCAGTACCTTTGAGTAAAATTGAAATGTATACTTTATTCAATGTGTTTGCACTCTCTGCACAGAGAAATCAACTTTTTTGTCTTGAACACCTGAGTGATATAAATGGTGTGAAACATCTCAGGATCATGTTGGGAGTTATATTAAGATGTTTCCATCAGGTTTACAGTCAGTACCTATGAGATAAATTGAAATGTATGCTTCAGTCTAAACTTAAGCTCTGTATGCTCTGAGAAATCAACTTTTTTGTCTTGAATACCTAAATGATGTAACAGGTGTCAAACATCTCAGGATCATGTGGGGAGTTATACTAAGAGGTTTCCATAAGGTTTGCAGTCAATACCTTTGAGTAAAATTGAAATGTATAGTTCATTCATTGGTAAAGAAGATTATGCTCTGAGAAAACAGCTTTTTTGTTTTGAATACCTGAGTGATGCAACAGGTGTCAAACATCTCAGGATCATGTGGGGAGTTATGCTATGTTGTTTCCATAAGGTTTGCAGTCAGTACCTTTGAGTAAAATTGAAATGTATACTTCATTCATTGCTAAACAACATTATGCTCTCAGAGAACAACTTTTTTGTCTTGAATACCTGAGTGCTATAACAGCAGTCAAACAGCTCAGGATCATGTGGGGAGTAATATTAAGATGTTTCCAAAAGGTTTGCATTCAGTACTTTGGAGTAAAATTGAAGCTATACTTTTAGTGCCAAAGCACTGCATTCACAGAGAAATCAACTTTTTTGTCTTAAACACCTGAGTGATATAAATGGTGTGAAACATCTCAGGATCATGTTGGGAGTTATATTAAGATGTTTACAATCGGTTTGCAGTCAGTACCTTTGAGTTAAATTGAAATGTATACTTTATTCAATGCGATTGCACTCTGTGCATCGAGAAATCAACTTTTTTATCTTGAATACCTGAGTGATATAATAGGAGTCAAACATCTCAGGATCATGTGGGGAGTTATGCTATGATGTTTCCATAAGATTTGCAGTCAGTACCTTTGAGTAAAATTGAAATGTATACTTCATTCAATGCTGAAGCTCTGGATGCTCTGAGAAATCAACTTTTTTGTCTTGAATACCTAAATGATGTAACAGATGTCAAACATCTCAGGATCATGTGGAGAGTTATACTAAGATGTTTCCATAAGGTTTGCAGTCAGTACCTTTGAGTAAAATTGAAATGTATACTTCATTCATTGCTAAACCAGATTTTGCTCTGAGAACAGAACTTTTTTGTTTTGAATAACTGAGTGTTGCAACAGGTGTCAAACATCTCAGGATAATGTGGGGAGTTATGCCATGTTGTTTCCATAAGGTTTGCAGTCAGTACCTTTGAGTAAAATTGAAATGTATACTTCATTCATTGCTAAACAACCTTATGCTCTCAGTAAACAACTTTTTTGTCTTGAAAACCTGAGTGATATAACAGTAGTCAAACAGGTCAGGATCATGTGGGGAGTAATATTAAGATGTTTCCATTAGGTTTGCATTCAGTACCTTAGAGTAAAATTGAAGCTATACTTTTAGTGCCAAAGCACTGCATTCACAGAGAAATCAACTTTTTTGTCTTAAACACCTGAGTGATATAAATGGTGTGAAACATCTCAGGATCATGTTGGGAGTTACATTAAGATGTTTCCAATCGGTTTGCAGTCAGTACCTTTGAGTTAAATTGAAATGTATACTTCATTCAATGCTGAAGCTCTGGATGCTCTGAGAAATCAACTTTTTTGTCTTGAATACCTAAATGATGTAACAGATGTCAAACATCTCAGGATCATGTGGAGAGTTATACTAAGATGTTTCCATAAGGTTTGCAGTCAGTACCTTTGAGTAAAATTGAAATGTATTCTTCATTCATTGCTAAACCAGATTATGCTCTGAGAACAGAACTTTTTTGTTTTGAATAACTGAGTGATGCAACAGGTGTCAAACATCTCAGGATAATGTGGGGAGTTATGCTATGATGTTTCCATAAGGTTTGCAGTCAGTACCTTTGAGTAAAATTGACATGTATACTTCATTCATTGCTAAACAACATTATGCTCTCAGAAAACAACTTTTTTGTCTTGAATACCTGAGTGATATAACAGCAGTCAAACATCTCAGGATCATGTTGGGAGTTATATTAAGATGTTTCCAATCGGTTTGCAGTCAGTACCTTTGAGTTAAATTGAAATATATACTTTATTCAATGCGATTGACCTCTGTGCACCGAGAAATCAACTTTTTTATCTTGAATACCTGAGTGATATAATCGGAGTCAAACATCTCAGGATCATGTGGGGAGTTATGCTATGATGTTTCCATAAGGTTTGCAGTCAGTACCTTTGAGTAAAATTGAAATTCATTGCTAAACAACATTATGCTCTCAGAAAACAACTTTTTTGTCTTGAATACTTGAGTGATATAACAGCAGTCAAACAGCTCAGGATCATGTGGGGAGTAATATTAAGATGTTTCCATAAGGTTTGCATTCAGTACTTTGGAGCAAAATTGAAGCTATACTTTTAGTGCCAAAGCACTGCATTCACAGAGAAATCAACTTTTTTGTCTTAAACACCTGAGTGATATAAATGGTGTGAAACATCTCAGGATCATGTTGGGAGTTATATTAAGATGTTTACAATCGGTGTGCAGTCAGTACCTTTGAGTTAAATTGAAATGTATACTTTATTCAATGCGATTGCACTCTGTGCATCGAGAAATCAACTTTTTTATCTTGAATACCTGAGTGATATAATAGGAGTCAAACATCTCAGGATCATGTGGGGAGTTATGCTATGATGTTTCCATAAGGTTTGCAGTCAGTACCTTTGAGTAAAATTGAAATGTATACTTCATTCATTGCTAAACCAGATTATGCTCTGAGAACAGAACTTTTTTGTTTTGAATAACTGAGTGATGCAACAGGTGTCAAACATCCCAGGATAATGTGGTGAGTTATGCTATATTGTTTCCATAAGATTTGCAGTCAGTACCTTTGAGTAAAATTGAAATGTATACTTCATTCATTGCTAAACAACATTACGCTCTCAGAAAACAACTTTTTTGTCTTGAATACCTGAGTGATATAACAGCAGTCAAACAGCTCAGGATCATGTGGGGAGTAATAAAAAGATGTTTCCATAAGGTTTGCATTCAGTACTTTACAGTAAAATTGAAGCTATACTTTTAGTGCCAAAGCTCTGCATTCACAGAGAAATCAACTTTTTTGTCTTAAACACCTGAGGGATATAAATGGTGTGATACATCTCAGGATCATGTTGGGAGTTATATTAAGATGTTTCCATTAGGTTTGCAGTCAGTACTTTTCAGTTAAATTGAAATGTATACTTTATTCAATGCGATTGCACTCTGTGCCCCGAGAAATCAACTTTTTTATCTTGAATACCTGAGTGATATAATAGGAGTCAAACATCTCAGGATCATGTGGGGAGTTATGCTATGATGTTTCCATAAGGTTTGCAGTCAGTACCTTTGAGTAAAATTGAAATGTATACTTCATTCATTGCTAAACAAGATTATGGTCTGAGAAAACAACTTTTTTGTTTTGAATAACTGAGTGATGCAACAGGTGTCAAACATCTCAGGATCATGTGGGGAGTTATACTAAGATGTTTCCATAAGGTTTGCAGTCAGTACCTTTGAGTAAAATTGAAATGTATACTTCACTTATTGCTAAACAACAGTTTGCTCAGAGAAATCAACTTTATTGTTTTAAATAACTGAGTGATAGAACAGGTGTCAAACACCTCAGGATCATGTGGGGAGTTATGCTATGATGTTTCCATAAGGTTTGCAGTCAGTAACTTTGAGTAAAATTGAAATGTATACTTCATTCATTGCTAAACAACATTATGCTCTCAGAAAACAACTTTTTTGTCTTGAATACCTGAGTGATATAACAACAGTCAAGCAGCTCAGGATCATGTGAGGAGTAATATTAACATGTTTCCATAAGGTTTGCATTCAGTACTTTAGAGTAAAATTGAAGCTATACTTTTAGTGCCAAAGCACTGCATTCACAGAGAAATCAACTATTTTGTCTTAAACACCTGAGTGATATAAATGGTGTGAAACATCTCAGGATCATGTTGGAAGTTATATTAAGATATTTGCAATCGGTTTGCAGTCAGTACCTTTGAGTTAAATTGAAATGTATACTTTATTCAATGCGTTTGCACTCTCTGCACAGAGAAATCAACTTTTTTGTCTTGAACACCTGAGTGATATAAATGGTGTGAAACATCTCAGGATCATGTTGGGAGTTATATTAAGCTGTTTCCATCAGGTTTGCAGTCAGTACTTATGAGTTAAATTGAAATGTATACTTCATTCAATACTTAAGCTCTGTATGCTCTGAGAAATCAACTTTTTTGTCTTGAATACCTAAATGATGTAACAGGTGTCAAGCATCTCAGGATCATGTGGGGAGTTAAGCTATGTTGTTTCCATAAGGTTTGCAGTCAGTACCTTTGAGTAAAATTGAAATGTATACTTCATTCATTGCTAAACAAGATTATGCTCTGAGAAAACAACTTCTTTGTTTTGAATAACTGAGTGATGCAACAGGTGTCAAACATCTCAGGATCATGTGGGGAGTTATACTAAGATGTTTCCATAAGGTTTGCAGTCAGTACCTTTGAGTAAAATTGAAATGTATACTTCACTTATTGCTAAACAACAGTTTGCTCTGAGAAATCAACTCTATTGTTTTAAATAACTGAGTGATAGAACAGGTGTCAAACACCTCAGGATCATGTTGGAAGTTATATTAAGATGTTTGCAATCGGTTTGCAGTCAGTACCTTTGAGTAAAATTGAAATGTATACTTTATTCAATGTGTTTGCACTCTCTGCACAGAGAAATCAACTTTTTTGTCTTGAACACCTGAGTGATATAAATGGTGTGAAACATCTCAGGATCATGTTGGGAGTTATATTAAGATGTTTCCATCAGGTTTACAGTCAGTACCTATGAGATAAATTGAAATGTATGCTTCAGTCTAAACTTAAGCTCTGTATGCTCTGAGAAATCAACTTTTTTGTCTTGAATACCTGAGTGATATAAATGGTGTGAAACATCTCAGGATCATGTTGGGAGTTATATTAAGATGTTTACAATCGGTTTGCAGTCAGTACCTTTGAGTTAAATTGAAATGTATACTTTATTCAATGCGATTGCACTCTGTGCATCGAGAAATCAACTTTTTTATCTTGAATACCTGAGTGATATAATAGGAGTCAAACATCTCAGGATCATGTGGGGAGTTATGCTATGATGTTTCCATAAGATTTGCAGTCAGTACCTTTGAGTAAAATTGAAATGTATACTTCATTCAATGCTGAAGCTCTGGATGCTCTGAGAAATCAACTTTTTTGTCTTGAATACCTAAATGATGTAACAGATGTCAAACATCTCAGGATCATGTGGAGAGTTATACTAAGATGTTTCCATAAGGTTTGCAGTCAGTACCTTTGAGTAAAATTGAAATGTATACTTCATTCATTGCTAAACCAGATTTTGCTCTGAGAACAGAACTTTTTTGTTTTGAATAACTGAGTGTTGCAACAGGTGTCAAACATCTCAGGATAATGTGGGGAGTTATGCCATGTTGTTTCCATAAGGTTTGCAGTCAGTACCTTTGAGTAAAATTGAAATGTATACTTCATTCATTGCTAAACAACCTTATGCTCTCAGTAAACAACTTTTTTGTCTTGAAAACCTGAGTGATATAACAGTAGTCAAACAGGTCAGGATCATGTGGGGAGTAATATTAAGATGTTTCCATTAGGTTTGCATTCAGTACCTTAGAGTAAAATTGAAGCTATACTTTTAGTGCCAAAGCACTGCATTCACAGAGAAATCAACTTTTTTGTCTTAAACACCTGAGTGATATAAATGGTGTGAAACATCTCAGGATCATGTTGGGAGTTACATTAAGATGTTTCCAATCGGTTTGCAGTCAGTACCTTTGAGTTAAATTGAAATGTATACTTCATTCAATGCTGAAGCTCTGGATGCTCTGAGAAATCAACTTTTTTGTCTTGAATACCTAAATGATGTAACAGATGTCAAACATCTCAGGATCATGTGGAGAGTTATACTAAGATGTTTCCATAAGGTTTGCAGTCAGTACCTTTGAGTAAAATTGAAATGTATTCTTCATTCATTGCTAAACCAGATTATGCTCTGAGAACAGAACTTTTTTGTTTTGAATAACTGAGTGATGCAACAGGTGTCAAACATCTCAGGATAATGTGGGGAGTTATGCTATGATGTTTCCATAAGGTTTGCAGTCAGTACCTTTGAGTAAAATTGACATGTATACTTCATTCATTGCTAAACAACATTATGCTCTCAGAAAACAACTTTTTTGTCTTGAATACCTGAGTGATATAACAGCAGTCAAACATCTCAGGATCATGTTGGGAGTTATATTAAGATGTTTCCAATCGGTTTGCAGTCAGTACCTTTGAGTTAAATTGAAATATATACTTTATTCAATGCGATTGACCTCTGTGCACCGAGAAATCAACTTTTTTATCTTGAATACCTGAGTGATATAATCGGAGTCAAACATCTCAGGATCATGTGGGGAGTTATGCTATGATGTTTCCATAAGGTTTGCAGTCAGTACCTTTGAGTAAAATTGAAATTCATTGCTAAACAACATTATGCTCTCAGAAAACAACTTTTTTGTCTTGAATACTTGAGTGATATAACAGCAGTCAAACAGCTCAGGATCATGTGGGGAGTAATATTAAGATGTTTCCATAAGGTTTGCATTCAGTACTTTGGAGCAAAATTGAAGCTATACTTTTAGTGCCAAAGCACTGCATTCACAGAGAAATCAACTTTTTTGTCTTAAACACCTGAGTGATATAAATGGTGTGAAACATCTCAGGATCATGTTGGGAGTTATATTAAGATGTTTACAATCGGTGTGCAGTCAGTACCTTTGAGTTAAATTGAAATGTATACTTTATTCAATGCGATTGCACTCTGTGCATCGAGAAATCAACTTTTTTATCTTGAATACCTGAGTGATATAATAGGAGTCAAACATCTCAGGATCATGTGGGGAGTTATGCTATGATGTTTCCATAAGGTTTGCAGTCAGTACCTTTGAGTAAAATTGAAATGTATACTTCATTCATTGCTAATCCAGATTATGCTCTGAGAACAGAACTTTTTTGTTTTGAATAACTGAGTGATGCAACAGGTGTCAAACATCCCAGGATAATGTGGTGAGTTATGCTATATTGTTTCCATAAGATTTGCAGTCAGTACCTTTGAGTAAAATTGAAATGTATACTTCATTCATTGCTAAACAACATTACGCTCTCAGAAAACAACTTTTTTGTCTTGAATACCTGAGTGATATAACAGCAGTCAAACAGCTCAGGATCATGTGGGGAGTAATAAAAAGATGTTTCCATAAGGTTTGCATTCAGTACTTTACAGTAAAATTGAAGCTATACTTTTAGTGCCAAAGCTCTGCATTCACAGAGAAATCAACTTTTTTGTCTTAAACACCTGAGGGATATAAATGGTGTGATACATCTCAGGATCATGTTGGGAGTTATATTAAGATGTTTCCATTAGGTTTGCAGTCAGTACTTTTCAGTTAAATTGAAATGTATACTTTATTCAATGCGATTGCACTCTGTGCCCCGAGAAATCAACTTTTTTATCTTGAATACCTGAGTGATATAATAGGAGTCAAACATCTCAGGATCATGTGGGGAGTTATGCTATGATGTTTCCATAAGGTTTGCAGTCAGTGAGTAAAATTGAAATGTATACTTCATTCAATGCTGAAGCTCTGGATGCTCTGAGAAATCAACTTTTTTGTCTTGAATACCTAAATGATGTAACAGGTTTCAAACATCTCAGGATCATGTGGGGAGTTATACTAAGATGTTTCCATAAGGTTTCCAGTCAATACCTTTGAGTGAAATTGAAATGTATACTTCATTCATTGCTAAACAAGATTATGGTCTGAGAAAACAACTTTTTTGTTTTGAATAACTGAGTGATGCAACAGGTGTCAAACATCTCAGGATCATGTGGGGAGTTATACTAAGATGTTTCCATAAGGTTTGCAGTCAGTACCTTTGAGTAAAATTGAAATGTATACTTCACTTATTGCTAAACAACAGTTTGCTCTGAGAAATCAACTTTATTGTTTTAAATAACTGAGTGATAGAACAGGTGTCAAACACCTGAGGATCATGTGGGGAGTTATGCTATGATGTTTCCATAAGGTTTGCAGTCAGTAACTTTGAGTAAAATTGAAATGTATACTTCATTCATTGCTAAACAACATTATGCTCTCAGAAAACAACTTTTTTGTCTTGAATACCTGAGTGATATAACAACAGTCAAGCAGCTCAGGATCATGTGGGGAGTAATATTAACATGTTTCCATAAGGTTTGCATTCAGTACTTTAGAGTAAAATTGAAGCTATACTTTTAGTGCCAAAGCTCTGCATTCACAGAGAAATCAACTTTTTTGTCTTAAACACCTGAGGGATATAAATGGTGTGATACATCTCAGGATCATGTTGGGAGTTATATTAAGATGTTTCCATTAGGTTTGCAGTCAGTACTTTTCAGTTAAATTGAAATGTATACTTTATTCAATGCGATTGCACTCTGTGCCCCGAGAAATCAACTTTTTTATCTTGAATACCTGAGTGATATAATAGGAGTCAAACATCTCAGGATCATGTGGGGAGTTATGCTATCATGTTTGCATAAGGTTTGCAGTCAGTACCTTTGAGTAAAATTGAAATGTATACTTCATTCAATGCTGAAGCTCTGGATGCTCTGAGAAATCAACTTTTTTGTCTTGAATACCTAAATGATGTAACAGATGTCAAACATCTCAGGATCATGTGGAGAGTTATACTAAGATGTTTCCATAAGGTTTGCAGTCAGTACCTTTGAGTAAAATTGAAATGTATTCTTCATTCATTGCTAAACCAGATTATGCTCTGAGAACAGAACTTTTTTCTTTTGAATAACTGAGTGATGCAACAGGTGTCAAACATCTCAGGATAATGTGGGGAGTTATGCTATGATGTTTCCATAAGGTTTGCAGTCAGTACCTTTGAGTAAAATTGAAATGTATACTTCATTCATTGCTAAACAACATTATGCTCTCAGAAAACAACTTTTTTGTCTTGAATACCTGAGTGATATAACAGCAGTCAAACATCTCAGGATCATGTTGGGAGTTATATTAAGATGTTTCCAATCGGTTTGCAGTCAGTACCTTTGAGTTAAATTGAAATATATACTTTATTCAATGCGATTGACCTCTGTGCACCGAGAAATCAACTTTTTTATCTTGAATACCTGAGTGATATAATCGGAGTCAAACATCTCAGGATCATGTGGGGAGTTATGCTATGATGTTTCCATAAGGTTTGCAGTCAGTACCTTTGAGTAAAATTGAAATTCATTGCTAAACAACATTATGCTCTCAGAAAACAACTTTTTTGTCTTGAATACTTGAGTGATATAACAGCAGTCAAACAGCTCAGGATCATGTGGGGAGTAATATTAAGATGTTTCCATAAGGTTTGCATTCAGTACTTTGGAGCAAAATTGAAGCTATACTTTTAGTGCCAAAGCACTGCATTCACAGAGAAATCAACTTTTTTGTCTTAAACACCTGAGTGATATAAATGGTGTGAAACATCTCAGGATCATGTTGGGAGTTATATTAAGATGTTTACAATCGGTGTGCAGTCAGTACCTTTGAGTTAAATTGAAATGTATACTTTATTCAATGCGATTGCACTCTGTGCATCGAGAAATCAACTTTTTTATCTTGAATACCTGAGTGATATAATAGGAGTCAAACATCTCAGGATCATGTGGGGAGTTATGCTATGATGTTTCCATAAGGTTTGCAGTCAGTACCTTTGAGTAAAATTGAAATGTATACTTCATTCATTGCTAAACCAGATTATGCTCTGAGAACAGAACTTTTTTGTTTTGAATAACTGAGTGATGCAACAGGTGTCAAACATCCCAGGATAATGTGGTGAGTTATGCTATATTGTTTCCATAAGATTTGCAGTCAGTACCTTTGAGTAAAATTGAAATGTATACTTCATTCATTGCTAAACAACATTACGCTCTCAGAAAACAACTTTTTTGTCTTGAATACCTGAGTGATATAACAGCAGTCAAACAGCTCAGGATCATGTGGGGAGTAATAAAAAGATGTTTCCATAAGGTTTGCATTCAGTACTTTACAGTAAAATTGAAGCTATACTTTTAGTGCCAAAGCTCTGCATTCACAGAGAAATCAACTTTTTTGTCTTAAACACCTGAGGGATATAAATGGTGTGATACATCTCAGGATCATGTTGGGAGTTATATTAAGATGTTTCCATTAGGTTTGCAGTCATTACTTTTCAGTTAAATTGAAATGTATACTTTATTCAATGCGATTGCACTCTGTGCCCCGAGAAATCAACTTTTTTATCTTGAATACCTGAGTGATATAATAGGAGTCAAACATCTCAGGATCATGTGGGGAGTTATGCTATGATGTTTCCATAAGGTTTGCAGTCAGTGAGTAAAATTGAAATGTATACTTCATTCAATGCTGAAGCTCTGGATGCTCTGAGAAATCAACTTTTTTGTCTTGAATACCTAAATGATGTAACAGGTTTCAAACATCTCAGGATCATGTGGGGAGTTATACTAAGATGTTTCCATAAGGTTTCCAGTCAATACCTTTGAGTGAAATTGAAATGTATACTTCATTCATTGCTAAACAAGATTATGGTCTGAGAAAACAACTTTTTTGTTTTGAATAACTGAGTGATGCAACAGGTGTCAAACATCTCAGGATCATGTGGGGAGTTATACTAAGATGTTTCCATAAGGTTTGCAGTCAGTACCTTTGAGTAAAATTGAAATGTATACTTCACTTATTGCTAAACAACAGTTTGCTCTGAGAAATCAACTTTATTGTTTTAAATAACTGAGTGATAGAACAGGTGTCAAACACCTGAGGATCATGTGGGGAGTTATGCTATGATGTTTCCATAAGGTTTGCAGTCAGTAACTTTGAGTAAAATTGAAATGTATACTTCATTCATTGCTAAACAACATTATGCTCTCAGAAAACAACTTTTTTGTCTTGAATACCTGAGTGATATAACAACAGTCAAGCAGCTCAGGATCATGTGGGGAGTAATATTAACATGTTTCCATAAGGTTTGCATTCAGTACTTTAGAGTAAAATTGAAGCTATACTTTTAGTGCCAAAGCTCTGCATTCACAGAGAAATCAACTTTTTTGTCTTAAACACCTGAGGGATATAAATGGTGTGATACATCTCAGGATCATGTTGGGAGTTATATTAAGATGTTTCCATTAGGTTTGCAGTCAGTACTTTTCAGTTAAATTGAAATGTATACTTTATTCAATGCGATTGCACTCTGTGCCCCGAGAAATCAACTTTTTTATCTTGAATACCTGAGTGATATAATAGGAGTCAAACATCTCAGGATCATGTGGGGAGTTATGCTATCATGTTTCCATAAGGTTTGCAGTCAGTACCTTTGAGTAAAATTGAAATGTATACTTCATTCAATGCTGAAGCTCTGGATGCTCTGAGAAATCAACTTTTTTGTCTTGAATACCTAAATGATGTAACAGATGTCAAACATCTCAGGATCATGTGGAGAGTTATACTAAGATGTTTCCATAAGGTTTGCAGTCAGTACCTTTGAGTAAAATTGAAATGTATTCTTCATTCATTGCTAAACCAGATTATGCTCTGAGAACAGAACTTTTTTCTTTTGAATAACTGAGTGATGCAACAGGTGTCAAACATCTCAGGATAATGTGGGGAGTTATGCTATGATGTTTCCATAAGGTTTGCAGTCAGTACCTTTGAGTAAAATTGAAATGTATACTTCATTCATTGCTAAACAACATTATGCTCTCAGAAAACAACTTTTTTGTCTTGAATACCTGAGTGATATAACAGCAGTCAAACAGCTCAGGATCATGAGGGGAGTAATATTAAGATGTTTCCATAAGGTTTGCATTCAGTACTTTAGAGTAAAATTGAAGCTATACTTTTAGTGCCAAAGCACTGCATTCACAGAGAAATCAACTTTTTTGTCTTAAACACCTGAGTGATATAAATGGTGTGAAACATCTCAGGATCATGTTGGGAGTTATATTAAGATGTTTACAATCGGTTTGCAGTCAGTACCTTTGAGTTAAATTGAAATGTATACTTTATTCAATGCGATTGCACTCTGTGCACCGAGAAATCAACTTTTTTATCTTGAATGCCTGAGTGATATAATAGGAGTCAAACATCTCAGGATCATGCGGGGAGTTATGCTATGATGTTTCCATAAAGTTTGCAGTCAGTACCTTTGAGTAAAATTGAAATGTATACTTCATTCAATGCTGAAGCTCTGGATGCTCTGAGAAATCAACTTTTTTGTCTTGAATACCTAAATGATGTAACAGATGTCAAACATCTCAGGATTATGTGGAGAGTTATACTAAGATGTTTCCATAAGGTTTGCAGTCAGTACCTTTGAGTAAAATTGAAATGTATACTTCATTAATTGCTAAACAGGATTATCCTCTGAGAAAACAACTTTTTTGTTTTCAATAACTGAGTGATGCAACAGGTGTCAAACATCTCAGGATAATGTGGGGAGTTATGCTATGATGTTTCCATAAGGTTTGCAGTCAGTACCTTTGAGTAAAATTGAAATGTATACTTCATTCATTGCTAAACAACATTATGCTCTCAGTAAACAACTTTTTTGTCTTGAATACCTGAGTGATATAACAGCAGTCAAACAGCTCAGGATCATGTGGGGAGTAATATTAAGATGTTTCCATTAGGTTTGCATTCAGTACTTTAGAGTAAAATTGAAGCTATACTTTTAGTGCCAAAGCACTGCATTCACAGAGAAATCAACTTTTTTGTCTTAAACACCTGAGTGATATAAATGGTGTGAAACATCTCAGGATCATGTTGGGAGTTATATTAAGATGTTTCCAATCGGTTTGCAGTCAGTACCTTTGAGTTAAATTGAAATATATACTTTATTCAATGCGATTGACCTCTGTGCACCGAGAAATCAACTTTTTTATCTTGAATACCTGAGTGATATAATCGGAGTCAAACATCTCAGGATCATGTGGGGAGTTATGCTATGATGTTTCCATAAGGTTTGCAGTCAGTACCTTTGAGTAAAATTGAAATGTATACTTCATTCATTGCTAAACCAGATTATGCTCTGAGAACAGAACTTTTTTGTTTTGAATAACTGAGTGATGCAACAGGTGTCAAACATCCCAGGATAATGTGGTGAGTTATGCTATATTGTTTCCATAAGGATTGCAGTCAGTACCTTTGAGTAAAATTGAAATGTATACTTCATTCATTGCTAAACAACATTACGCTCTCAGAAAACAACTTTTTTGTCTTGAATACCTGAGTGATATAACAGCAGTCAAACAGCTCAGGATCATGTGGGGAGTAATAAAAAGATGTTTCCATAAGGTTTGCATTCAGTACTTTACAGTAAAATTGAAGCTATACTTTTAGTGCCAAAGCTCTGCATTCACAGAGAAATCAACTTTTTTGTCTTAAACACCTGAGTGATATAAATGGTGTGATACATCTCTGGATCATGTTGGGAGTTATATTAAGATGTTTCCATTAGGTTTGCAGTCAGTACTTTTCAGTTAAATTGAAATGTATACTTTATTCAATGCGATTGCACTCTGTGCCCCGAGAAATCAACTTTTTTATCTTGAATACCTGAGTGATATAATAGGAGTCAAACATCTCAGGATCATGTGGGGAGTTATGCTATGATGTTTCCATAAGGTTTGCAGTCAGTAACTTTGAGTAAAATTGAAATGTATACTTCATTCAGTGCTGAAGCTCTGGATGCTCTGAGAAATCAACTTTTTTGTCTTGAATACCTAAATGATGTAACAGGTTTCAAACATCTCAGGATCATGTGGGGAGTTATACTAAGATGTTTCCATAAGGTTTCCAGTCAATACCTTTGAGTGAAATTGAAATGTATACTTCATTCATTGCTAAACAAGATTATGGTCTGAGAAAACAACTTTTTTGTTTTGAATAACTGAGTGATGCAACAGGTGTCAAACATCTCAGGATCATGTGGGGAGTTATACTAAGATGTTTCCATAAGGTTTGCAGTCAGTACCTTTGAGTAAAATTGAAATGTATACTTCACTTATTGCTAAACAACAGTTTGCTCAGAGAAATCAACTTTATTGTTTTAAATAACTGAGTGATAGAACAGGTGTCAAACACCTCAGGATCATGTGGGGAGTTATGCTATGATGTTTCCATAAGGTTTGCAGTCAGTAACTTTGAGTAAAATTGAAATGTATACTTCATTCATTGCTAAACAACATTATGCTCTCAGAAAACAACTTTTTTGTCTTGAATACCTGAGTGATATAACAACAGTCAAGCAGCTCAGGATCATGTGAGGAGTAATATTAACATGTTTCCATAAGGTTTGCATTCAGTACTTTAGAGTAAAATTGAAGCTATACTTTTAGTGCCAAAGCACTGCATTCACAGAGAAATCAACTATTTTGTCTTAAACACCTGAGTGATATAAATGGTGTGAAACATCTCAGGATCATGTTGGAAGTTATATTAAGATATTTGCAATCGGTTTGCAGTCAGTACCTTTGAGTTAAATTGAAATGTATACTTTATTCAATGCGTTTGCACTCTCTGCACAGAGAAATCAACTTTTTTGTCTTGAACACCTGAGTGATATAAATGGTGTGAAACATCTCAGGATCATGTTGGGAGTTATATTAAGCTGTTTCCATCAGGTTTGCAGTCAGTACTTATGAGTTAAATTGAAATGTATACTTCATTCAATACTTAAGCTCTGTATGCTCTGAGAAATCAACTTTTTTGTCTTGAATACCTAAATGATGTAACAGGTGTCAAACATCTCAGGATCATGTGGGGAGTTAAGCTATGTTGTTTCCATAAGGTTTGCAGTCAGTACCTTTGAGTAAAATTGAAATGTATACTTCATTCATTGCTAAACAAGATTATGCTCTGAGAAAACAACTTCTTTGTTTTGAATAACTGAGTGATGCAACAGGTGTCAAACATCTCAGGATCATGTCGGGAGTTATACTAAGATGTTTCCATAAGGTTTGCAGTCAGTACCTTTGAGTAAAATTGAAATGTATACTTCACTTATTGCTAAACAACAGTTTGCTCTGAGAAATCAACTCTATTGTTTTAAATAACTGAGTGATAGAACAGGTGTCAAACACCTCAGGATCATGTGGAAGTTATATTAAGATGTTTGCAATCGGTTTGCAGTCAGTACCTTTGAGTAAAATTGAAATGTATACTTTATTCAATGCGTTTGCACTCTCTGCACAGAGAAATCAACTTTTTTGTCTTGAACACCTGAGTGATATAAATGGTGTGAAACATCTCAGGATCATGTTGGGAGTTATATTAAGATGTTTCCATCAGGTTTACAGTCAGTACCTATGAGATAAATTGAAATGTATGCTTCAGTCTAAACTTAAGCTCTGTATGCTCTGAGAAATCAACTTTTTTGTCTTGAATACCTAAATGATGTAACAGGTGTCAAACATCTCAGGATCATGTGGGGAGTTATACTAAGAGGTTTCCATAAGGTTTGCAGTCAATACCTTTGAGTAAAATTGAAATGTATAGTTCATTCATTGGTAAAGAAGATTATGCTCTGAGAAAACAGCTTTTTTGTTTTGAATACCTGAGTGATGCAACAGGTGTCAAACATCTCAGGATCATGTGGGGAGTTATGCTATGTTGTTTCCATAAGGTTTGCAGTCAGTACCTTTGAGTAAAATTGAAATGTATACTTCATTCATTGCTAAACAACATTATGCTCTCAGAGAACAACTTTTTTGTCTTGAATACCTGAGTGATATAACAGCAGTCAAACAGCTCAGGATCATGTGGGGAGTAATATTAAGATGTTTCCAAAAGGTTTGCATTCAGTACTTTGGAGTAAAATTGAAGCTATACTTTTAGTGCCAAAGCACTGCATTCACAGAGAAATCAACTTTTTTGTCTTAAACACCTGAGTGATATAAATGGTGTGAAACATCTCAGGATCATGTTGGGAGTTATATTAAGATGTTTACAATCGGTTTGCAGTCAGTACCTTTGAGTTAAATTGAAATGTATACTTTATTCAATGCGATTGCACTCTGTGCATCGAGAAATCAACTTTTTTATCTTGAATACCTGAGTGATATAATAGGAGTCAAACATCTCAGGATCATGTGGGGAGTTATGCTATGATGTTTCCATAAGATTTGCAGTCAGTACCTTTGAGTAAAATTGAAATGTATACTTCATTCAATGCTGAAGCTCTGGATGCTCTGAGAAATCAACTTTTTTGTCTTGAATACCTAAATGATGTAACAGATGTCAAACATCTCAGGATCATGTGGAGAGTTATACTAAGATGTTTCCATAAGGTTTGCAGTCAGTACCTTTGAGTAAAATTGAAATGTATACTTCATTCATTGCTAAACCAGATTTTGCTCTGAGAACAGAACTTTTTTGTTTTGAATAACTGAGTGTTGCAACAGGTGTCAAACATCTCAGGATAATGTGGGGAGTTATGCCATGTTGTTTCCATAAGGTTTGCAGTCAGTACCTTTGAGTAAAATTGAAATGTATACTTCATTCATTGCTAAACAACCTTATGCTCTCAGTAAACAACTTTTTTGTCTTGAAAACCTGAGTGATATAACAGTAGTCAAACAGGTCAGGATCATGTGGGGAGTAATATTAAGATGTTTCCATTAGGTTTGCATTCAGTACCTTAGAGTAAAATTGAAGCTATACTTTTAGTGCCAAAGCACTGCATTCACAGAGAAATCAACTTTTTTGTCTTAAACACCTGAGTGATATAAATGGTGTGAAACATCTCAGGATCATGTTGGGAGTTACATTAAGATGTTTCCAATCGGTTTGCAGTCAGTACCTTTGAGTTAAATTGAAATGTATACTTCATTCAATGCTGAAGCTCTGGATGCTCTGAGAAATCAACTTTTTTGTCTTGAATACCTAAATGATGTAACAGATGTCAAACATCTCAGGATCATGTGCAGAGTTATACTAAGATGTTTCCATAAGGTTTGCAGTCAGTACCTTTGAGTAAAATTGAAATGTATTCTTCATTCATTGCTAAACCAGATTATGCTCTGAGAACAGAACTTTTTTGTTTTGAATAACTGAGTGATGCAACAGGTGTCAAACATCTCAGGATAATGTGGGGAGTTATGCTATGATGTTTCCATAAGGTTTGCAGTCAGTACCTTTGAGTAAAATTGACATGTATACTTCATTCATTGCTAAACAACATTATGCTCTCAGAAAACAACTTTTTTGTCTTGAATACCTGAGTGATATAACAGCAGTCAAACATCTCAGGATCATGTTGGGAGTTATATTAAGATGTTTCCAATCGGTTTGCAGTCAGTACCTTTGAGTTAAATTGAAATATATACTTTATTCAATGCGATTGACCTCTGTGCACCGAGAAATCAACTTTTTTATCTTGAATACCTGAGTGATATAATCGGAGTCAAACATCTCAGGATCATGTGGGGAGTTATGCTATGATGTTTCCATAAGGTTTGCAGTCAGTACCTTTGAGTAAAATTGAAATTCATTGCTAAACAACATTATGCTCTCAGAAAACAACTTTTTTGTCTTGAATACTTGAGTGATATAACAGCAGTCAAACAGCTCAGGATCATGTGGGGAGTAATATTAAGATGTTTCCATAAGGTTTGCATTCAGTACTTTGGAGCAAAATTGAAGCTATACTTTTAGTGCCAAAGCACTGCATTCACAGAGAAATCAACTTTTTTGTCTTAAACACCTGAGTGATATAAATGGTGTGAAACATCTCAGGATCATGTTGGGAGTTATATTAAGATGTTTACAATCGGTGTGCAGTCAGTACCTTTGAGTTAAATTGAAATGTATACTTTATTCAATGCGATTGCACTCTGTGCATCGAGAAATCAACTTTTTTATCTTGAATACCTGAGTGATATAATAGGAGTCAAACATCTCAGGATCATGTGGGGAGTTATGCTATGATGTTTCCATAAGGTTTGCAGTCAGTACCTTTGAGTAAAATTGAAATGTATACTTCATTCATTGCTAAACCAGATTATGCTCTGAGAACAGAACTTTTTTGTTTTGAATAACTGAGTGATGCAACAGGTGTCAAACATCCCAGGATAATGTGGTGAGTTATGCTATATTGTTTCCATAAGATTTGCAGTCAGTACCTTTGAGTAAAATTGAAATGTATACTTCATTCATTGCTAAACAACATTACGCTCTCAGAAAACAACTTTTTTGTCTTGAATACCTGAGTGATATAACAGCAGTCAAACAGCTCAGGATCATGTGGGGAGTAATAAAAAGATGTTTCCTTAAGGTTTGCATTCAGTACTTTACAGTAAAATTGAAGCTATACTTTTAGTGCCAAAGCTCTGCATTCACAGAGAAATCAACTTTTTTGTCTTAAACACCTGAGGGATATAAATGGTGTGATACATCTCAGGATCATGTTGGGAGTTATATTAAGATGTTTCCATTAGGTTTGCAGTCAGTACTTTTCAGTTAAATTGAAATGTATACTTTATTCAATGCGATTGCACTCTGTGCCCCGAGAAATCAACTTTTTTATCTTGAATACCTGAGTGATATAATAGGAGTCAAACATCTCAGGATCATGTGGGGAGTTATGCTATGATGTTTCCATAAGGTTTGCAGTCAGTGAGTAAAATTGAAATGTATACTTCATTCAATGCTGAAGCTCTGGATGCTCTGAGAAATCAACTTTTTTGTCTTGAATACCTAAATGATGTAACAGGTTTCAAACATCTCAGGATCATGTGGGGAGTTATACTAAGATGTTTCCATAAGGTTTCCAGTCAATACCTTTGAGTGAAATTGAAATGTATACTTCATTCATTGCTAAACAAGATTATGGTCTGAGAAAACAACTTTTTTGTTTTGAATAACTGAGTGATGCAACAGGTGTCAAACATCTCAGGATCATGTGGGGAGTTATACTAAGATGTTTCCATAAGGTTTGCAGTCAGTACCTTTGAGTAAAATTGAAATGTATACTTCACTTATTGCTAAACAACAGTTTGCTCTGAGAAATCAACTTTATTGTTTTAAATAACTGAGTGATAGAACAGGTGTCAAACACCTGAGGATCATGTGGGGAGTTATGCTATGATGTTTCCATAAGGTTTGCAGTCAGTAACTTTGAGTAAAATTGAAATGTATACTTCATTCATTGCTAAACAACATTATGCTCTCAGAAAACAACTTTTTTGTCTTGAATACCTGAGTGATATAACAACAGTCAAGCAGCTCAGGATCATGTGGGGAGTAATATTAACATGTTTCCATAAGGTTTGCATTCAGTACTTTAGAGTAAAATTGAAGCTATACTTTTAGTGCCAAAGCACTGCATTCACAGAGAAATCAACTATTTTGTCTTAAACACCTGAGTGATATAAATGGTGTGAAACATCTCACGATCATGTTGGAAGTTATATTAAGATGTTTGCAATCGGTTTGCAGTCAGTACCTTTGAGTTAAATTGAAATGTATACTTTATTCAATGCGTTTGCACTCTCTGCACAGAGAAATCAACTTTTTTGTCTTGAACACCTGAGTGATATAAATGGTGTGAAACATCTCAGGATCATGTTGGGAGTTATATTAAGCTGTTTCCATCAGGTTTGCAGTCAGTACTTATGAGTTAAATTGAAATGTATACTTCATTCAAAACTTAAGCTCTGTATGCTCTGAGAAATCAAATTTTTTGTCTTGAATACCTAAATGATGTAACAGGTGTCAAACATCTCAGGATCATGTGGGGAGTTAAGCTATGTTGTTTCCATAAGGTTTGCAGTCAGTACCTTTGAGTAAAATTGAAATGTATACTTCATTCATTGCTAAACAAGATTATGCTCTGAGAAAACAACTTTTTTGTTTTGAATAACTGAGTGATGCAACAGGTGTCAAACATCTCAGGATCATGTGGGGAGTTATACTAAGATGTTTCCATAAGGTTTGCAGTCAGTACCTTTGAGTAAAATTGAAATGTATACTTCACTTATTGCTAAACAACAGTTTGCTCTGAGAAATCAACTCTATTGTTTTAAATAACTGAGTGATAGAACAGGTGTCAAACACCTCAGGATCATGTGGAAGTTATATTAAGATGTTTGCAATCGGTTTGCAGTCAGTACCTTTGAGTTAAATTGAAATGTATACTTTATTCAATGCGTTTGCACTCTCTGCACAGAGAAATCAACTTTTTTGTCTTGAACACCTGAGTGATATAAATGGTGTGAAACATCTCAGGATCATTTTGGGAGTTATATTAAGATGTTTCCATCAGGTTTACAGTCAGTACCTATGAGATAAATTGAAATGTATGCTTCAGTCTAAACTTAAGCTCTGTATGCTCTGAGAAATCAACTTTTTTGTCTTGAATACCTAAATGATGTAACAGGTGTCAAACATCTCAGGATCATGTGGGGAGTTATACTAAGAGGTTTCCATAAGGTTTGCAGTCAATACCTTTGAGTAAAATTGAAATGCATAGTTCATTCATTGGTAAAGAAGATTATGCTCTGAGAAAACAGCTTTTTTGTTTTGAATACCTGAGTGATGCAACAGGTGTCAAACATCTCAGGATCATGTGGGGAGTTATGCTATGTTGTTTCCATAAGGTTTGCAGTCAGTACCTTTGAGTAAAATTGAAATGTATACTTCATTCATTGCTAAACAACATTATGCTCTCAGAGAACAACTTTTTTGTCTTGAATACCTGAGTGATATAACAGCAGTCAAACAGCTCAGGATCATGTGGGGAGTAATATTAAGATGTTTCCAAAAGGTTTGCATTCAGTACTTTGGAGTAAAATTGAAGCTATACTTTTAGTGCCAAAGCACTGCATTCACAGAGAAATCAACTTTTTTGTCTTAAACACCTGAGTGATATAAATGGTGTGAAACATCTCAGGATCATGTTGGGAGTTATATTAAGATGTTTACAATCGGTTTGCAGTCAGTACCTTTGAGTTAAATTGAAATGTATACTTTATTCAATGCGATTGCACTCTGTGCATCGAGAAATCAACTTTTTTATCTTGAATACCTGAGTGATATAATAGGAGTCAAACATCTCAGGATCATGTGGGGAGTTATGCTATGATGTTTCCATAAGATTTGCAGTCAGTACCTTTGAGTAAAATTGAAATGTATACTTCATTCAATGCTGAAGCTCTGGATGCTCTGAGAAATCAACTTTTTTGTCTTGAATACCTAAATGATGTAACAGATGTCAAACATCTCAGGATCATCTGGAGAGTTATACTAAGATGTTTCCATAAGGTTTGCAGTCAGTACCTTTGAGTAAAATTGAAATGTATACTTCATTCATTGCTAAACCAGATTATGCTCTGAGAACAGAACTTTTTTGTTTTGAATAACTGAGTGATGCAACAGGTGTCAAACATCTCAGGATAATGTGGGGAGTTATGCTATGATGTTTCCATAAGGTTTGCAGTCAGTATCTTTGAGTAAAATTGAAATGTATACTTCATTCATTGCTAAACAACATTATGCTCTCAGTAAACAACTTTTTTGTCTTGAAAACCTGAGTGATATAACAGTAGTCAAACAGCTCAGGATCATGTGGGGAGTAATATTAAGATGTTTCCATTAGGTTTGCATTCAGTACCTTAGAGTAAAATTGAAGCTATACTTTTAGTGCCAAAGCACTGCATTCACAGAGAAATCAACTTTTTTGTCTTAAACACCTGAGTGATATAAATGGTGTGAAACATCTCAGGATCATGTTGGGAGTTACATTAAGATGTTTCCAATCGGTTTGCAGTCAGTACCTTTGAGTTAAATTGAAATGTATACTTCATTCAATGCTGAACCTCTGGATGCTCTGAGAAATCAACTTTTTTGTCTTGAATACCTAAATGATGTAACAGATGTCAAACATCTCAGGATCATGTGGAGAGTTATACTAAGATGTTTCCATAAGGTTTGCAGTCAGTACCTTTGAGTAAAATTGAAATGTATTCTTCATTCATTGCTAAACCAGATTATGCTCTGAGAACAGAACTTTTTTGTTTTGAATAACTGAGTGATGCAACAGGTGTCAAACATCTCAGGATAATGTGGGGAGTTATGCTATGATGTTTCCATAAGGTTTGCAGTCAGTACCTTTGAGTAAAATTGACATGTATACTTCATTCATTGCTAAACAACATTATGCTCTCAGAAAACAACTTTTTTGTCTTGAATACCTGAGTGATATAACAGCAGTCAAACATCTCAGGATCATGTTGGGAGTTATATTAAGATGTTTCCAATCGGTTTGCAGTCAGTACCTTTGAGTTAAATTGAAATATATACTTTATTCAATGCGATTGACCTCTGTGCACCGAGAAATCAACTTTTTTATCTTGAATACCTGAGTGATATAATCGGAGTCAAACATCTCAGGATCATGTGGGGAGTTATGCTATGATGTTTCCATAAGGTTTGCAGTCAGTACCTTTGAGTAAAATTGAAATTCATTGCTAAACAACATTATGCTCTCAGAAAACAACTTTTTTGTCTTGAATACTTGAGTGATATAACAGCAGTCAAACAGCTCAGGATCATGTGGGGAGTAATATTAAGATGTTTCCATAAGGTTTGCATTCAGTACTTTGGAGCAAAATTGAAGCTATACTTTTAGTGCCAAAGCACTGCATTCACAGAGAAATCAACTTTTTTGTCTTAAACACCTGAGTGATATAAATGGTGTGAAACATCTCAGGATCATGTTGGGAGTTATATTAAGATGTTTACAATCGGTGTGCAGTCAGTACCTTTGAGTTAAATTGAAATGTATACTTTATTCAATGCGATTGCACTCTGTGCATCGAGAAATCAACTTTTTTATCTTGAATACCTGAGTGATATAATAGGAGTCAAACATCTCAGGATCATGTGGGGAGTTATGCTATGATGTTTCCATAAGGTTTGCAGTCAGTACCTTTGAGTAAAATTGAAATGTATACTTCATTCATTGCTAAACCAGATTATGCTCTGAGAACAGAACTTTTTTGTTTTGAATAACTGAGTGATGCAACAGGTGTCAAACATCCCAGGATAATGTGGTGAGTTATGCTATATTGTTTCCATAAGATTTGCAGTCAGTACCTTTGAGTAAATTGAAATGTATACTTCATTCATTGCTAAACAACATTACGCTCTCAGAAAACAACTTTTTTGTCTTGAATACCTGAGTGATATAACAGCAGTCAAACAGCTCAGGATCATGTGGGGAGTAATAAAAGATGTTTCCTTAAGGTTTGCATTCAGTACTTTACAGTAAAATTGAAGCTATACTTTTAGTGCCAAAGCTCTGCATTCACAGAGAAATCAACTTTTTGTCTTAAACACCTGAGGGATATAAATGGTGTGATACATCTCAGGATCATGTTGGGAGTTATATTAAGATGTTTCCATTAGGTTTGCAGTCAGTACTTTTCAGTTAAATTGAAATGTATACTTTATTCAATGCGATTGCACTCTGTGCCCGAGAAATCAACTTTTTTATCTTGAATACCTGAGTGATATATAGGAGTCAAACATCTCAGGATCATGTGGGGAGTTATGCTATGATGTTTCCATAAGGTTTGCAGTCAGTGAGTAAAATTGAAATGTATACTTCATTCAATGCTGAAGCTCTGGATGCTCTGAGAAATCAACTTTTTTGTCTTGAATACCTAAATGATGTAACAGGTTTCAAACATCTCAGGATCATGTGGGGAGTTATACTAAGATGTTTCCATAAGGTTTCCAGTCAATACCTTTGAGTGAAATTGAAATGTATACTTCATTCATTGCTAAACAAGATTATGGTCTGAGAAAACAACTTTTTTGTTTTGAATAACTGAGTGATGCAACAGGTGTCAAACATCTCAGGATCATGTGGGGAGTTATACTAAGATGTTTCCATAAGGTTTGCAGTCAGTACCTTTGAGTAAAATTGAAATGTATACTTCACTTATTGCTAAACAACAGTTTGCTCTGAGAAATCAACTTTATTGTTTTAAATAACTGAGTGATAGAACAGGTGTCAAACACCTGAGGATCATGTGGGGAGTTATGCTATGATGTTTCCATAAGGTTTGCAGTCAGTAACTTTGAGTAAAATTGAAATGTATACTTCATTCATTGCTAAACAACATTATGCTCTCAGAAAACAACTTTTTTGTCTTGAATACCTGAGTGATATAACAACAGTCAAGCAGCTCAGGATCATGTGGGGAGTAATATTAACATGTTTCCATAAGGTTTGCATTCAGTACTTTAGAGTAAAATTGAAGCTATACTTTTAGTGCCAAAGCACTGCATTCACAGAGAAATCAACTATTTTGTCTTAAACACCTGAGTGATATAAATGGTGTGAAACATCTCACGATCATGTTGGAAGTTATATTAAGATGTTTGCAATCGGTTTGCAGTCAGTACCTTTGAGTTAAATTGAAATGTATACTTTATTCAATGCGTTTGCACTCTCTGCACAGAGAAATCAACTTTTTTGTCTTGAACACCTGAGTGATATAAATGGTGTGAAACATCTCAGGATCATGTTGGGAGTTATATTAAGCTGTTTCCATCAGGTTTGCAGTCAGTACTTATGAGTTAAATTGAAATGTATACTTCATTCAAAACTTAAGCTCTGTATGCTCTGAGAAATCAAATTTTTTGTCTTGAATACCTAAATGATGTAACAGGTGTCAAACATCTCAGGATCATGTGGGGAGTTAAGCTATGTTGTTTCCATAAGGTTTGCAGTCAGTACCTTTGAGTAAAATTGAAATGTATACTTCATTCATTGCTAAACAAGATTATGCTCTGAGAAAACAACTTTTTTGTTTTGAATAACTGAGTGATGCAACAGGTGTCAAACATCTCAGGATCATGTGGGGAGTTATACTAAGATGTTTCCATAAGGTTTGCAGTCAGTACCTTTGAGTAAAATTGAAATGTATACTTCACTTATTGCTAAACAACAGTTTGCTCTGAGAAATCAACTCTATTGTTTTAAATAACTGAGTGATAGAACAGGTGTCAAACACCTCAGGATCATGTGGAAGTTATATTAAGATGTTTGCAATCGGTTTGCAGTCAGTACCTTTGAGTTAAATTGAAATGTATACTTTATTCAATGCGTTTGCACTCTCTGCACAGAGAAATCAACTTTTTTGTCTTGAACACCTGAGTGATATAAATGGTGGTGAAACATCTCAGGATCATGTTGGGAGTTATATTAAGATGTTTCCATCAGGTTTACAGTCAGTACCTATGAGATAAATTGAAATGTATGCTTCAGTCTAAACTTAAGCTCTGTATGCTCTGAGAAATCAACTTTTTTGTCTTGAATACCTAAATGATGTAACAGGTGTCAAACATCTCAGGATCATGTGGGGAGTTATACTAAGAGGTTTCCATAAGGTTTGCAGTCAATACCTTTGAGTAAAATTGAAATGCATAGTTCATTCATTGGTAAAGAAGATTATGCTCTGAGAAAACAGCTTTTTTGTTTTGAATACCTGAGTGATGCAACAGGTGTCAAACATCTCAGGATCATGTGGGGAGTTATGCTATGTTGTTTCCATAAGGTTTGCAGTCAGTACCTTTGAGTAAATTGAAATGTATACTTCATTCATTGCTAAACAACATTATGCTCTCAGAGAACAACTTTTTTGTCTTGAATACCTGAGTGATATAACAGCAGTCAAAACAGCTCAGGATCATGTGGGGAGTAATATTAAGATGTTTCCAAAAGGTTTGCATTCAGTACTTTGGAGTAAAATTGAAGCTATACTTTTAGTGCCAAAGCACTGCATTCACAGAGAAATCAACTTTTTTGTCTTAAACACCTGAGTGATATAAATGGTGTGAAACATCTCAGGATCATGTTGGGAGTTATATTAAGATGTTTACAATCGGTTTGCAGTCAGTACCTTTGAGTTAAATTGAAATGTATACTTTATTCAATGCGATTGCACTCTGTGCATCGAGAAATCAACTTTTTTATCTTGAATACCTGAGTGATATAATAGGAGTCAAACATCTCAGGATCATGTGGGGAGTTATGCTATGATGTTTCCATAAGATTTGCAGTCAGTACCTTTGAGTAAAATTGAAATGTATACTTCATTCAATGCTGAAGCTCTGGATGCTCTGAGAAATCAACTTTTTTGTCTTGAATACCTAAATGATGTAACAGATGTCAAACATCTCAGGATCATCTGGAGAGTTATACTAAGATGTTTCCATAAGGTTTGCAGTCAGTACCTTTGAGTAAAATTGAAATGTATACTTCATTCATTGCTAAACCAGATTATGCTCTGAGAACAGAACTTTTTGTTTTGAATAACTGAGTGATGCAACAGGTGTCAAACATCTCAGGATAATGTGGGGAGTTATGCTATGATGTTTCCATAAGGTTTGCAGTCAGTATCTTTGAGTAAAATTGAAATGTATACTTCATTCATTGCTAAACAACATTATGCTCTCAGTAAACAACTTTTTTGTCTTGAAAACCTGAGTGATATAACAGTAGTCAAACAGCTCAGGATCATGTGGGGAGTAATATTAAGATGTTTCCATTAGGTTTGCATTCAGTACCTTAGAGTAAAATTGAAGCTATACTTTTAGTGCCAAAGCACTGCATTCACAGAGAAATCAACTTTTTTGTCTTAAACACCTGAGTGATATAAATGGTGTGAAACATCTCAGGATCATGTTGGGAGTTACATTAAGATGTTTCCAATCGGTTTGCAGTCAGTACCTTTGAGTTAAATTGAAATGTATACTTCATTCAATGCTGAACCTCTGGATGCTCTGAGAAATCAACTTTTTTGTCTTGAATACCTAAATGATGTAACAGATGTCAAACATCTCAGGATCATGTGGAGAGTTATACTAAGATGTTTCCATAAGGTTTGCAGTCAGTACCTTTGAGTAAAATTGAAATGTATTCTTCATTCATTGCTAAACCAGATTATGCTCTGAGAACAGAACTTTTTTGTTTTGAATAACTGAGTGATGCAACAGGTGTCAAACATCTCAGGATAATGTGGGGAGTTATGCTATGATGTTTCCATAAGGTTTGCAGTCAGTACCTTTGAGTAAAATTGACATGTATACTTCATTCATTGCTAAACAACATTATGCTCTCAGAAAACAACTTTTTTTGTCTTGAATACCTGAGTGATATAACAGCAGTCAAACATCTCAGGATCATGTTGGGAGTTATATTAAGATGTTTCCAATCGGTTTGCAGTCAGTACCTTTGAGTTAAATTGAAATATATACTTTATTCAATGCGATTGACCTCTGTGCACCGAGAAATCAACTTTTTTATCTTGAATACCTGAGTGATATAATCGGAGTCAAACATCTCAGGATCATGTGGGGAGTTATGCTATGATGTTTCCATAAGGTTTGCAGTCAGTACCTTTGAGTAAAATTGAAATTCATTGCTAAACAACATTATGCTCTCAGAAAACAACTTTTTTGTCTTGAATACTTGAGTGATATAACAGCAGTCAAACAGCTCAGGATCATGTGGGGAGTAATATTAAGATGTTTCCATAAGTTTGCATTCAGTACTTGGAGCAAAATTGAAGCTATACTTTTAGTGCCAAAGCACTGCATTCACAGAGAAATCAACTTTTTTGTCTTAAACACCTGAGTGATATAAATGGTGTGAAACATCTCAGGATCATGTTGGGAGTTATATTAAGATGTTTACAATCGGTGTGCAGTCAGTACCTTTGAGTTAAATTGAAATGTATACTTTATTCAATGCGATTGCACTCTGTGC